>NC_064808.1:15173961-15473961 GCF_023721935.1 Panthera uncia | reverse complement strand
GAAATGAACTACGGATGATTCTGGGATTATACGTACATTTAGAGTAACAGATAACATGAGGAAGGGGGTGAGGATAACAGGAACAATAGACATATACCACCTCTTGTGCAGGCCTTAGCGACTTCTGGGATACAGCACTTAACCACAGGGCTTCAAAAAAGCTTCCCTCTCTTTCCAAAGGGATGGTGAAAATTAAAATGGCAGTTTTCCTTATGCTTATTTGCCTTCTACATTCTAGCAGGTGGTCTGGGCTCAAAAGCAGGCAGACAGCAATGTCAGCGACAGCCACACCTTTACCCTGCTTGTGAATATCTTCATGCAAAGACAGATGCTGAACGCTTCAGGACAGACCTTCTGACAGCGGGTTTCTGGATGCCCTGTTTGTGCATTTTGATAAACACAGGGACCCTGCAGTCTCAATTCTGGCCACAGACAGAGATGAATGGCAGGAGATGATGCCTGCCTGGATAGATGGTCATTAATCCAGACCACAAAAGAACAGAAAATTTAACCTGCTGCCGACCAACCTTCAAAGTTATCTTCCCTAGAGATAAATCTAGATAGTCTTCTTCCACAGCAAGCTCAGGGAGCAAGAGCTCAAATGTGGTTCTACATCATTTTTAAAGGTTTTTAAATCTGCAGGACAATAAAAGCCAGACACTAAATATGTTTACTCCTGTTCTCAAATCTCAGACATGTCTGATTTTGGTTGTCTCTGTATCCTTATTTTAAAAAATACTACAGTGGAGTAAATACCTCATTAGGTTATTATAAGAATTAAATGAGGGGCGCCTGAGTGGCTCAATTGGTTAAGCGGCAGACTTCGGCTCAGGTCATGATCGCATGGCTCGTGAGTTTGAGCCCCACGTTGGGCTCTGTGCTGACAACTCATAGCCTGAAGCCTGCTTCAGATTCTGTGTCTCCCTCCCCACCCCCTCTGCCCCTCCCCTGCTCCCACTCTGTGTCTTTCTCTCTCAAAAATAAAAACATTAAAAAAAATTTTTTTAAAGAATTAAACAAGATTTATATATATAAATATATTTTTATATATTACAAATATTTTATATGTTATAGAATACATATGAAAAATATTATCATAGGTGATAGACGATGGAAAAGAATCAAAAAAGATGGGATCTGGGGACTCTATACACCTGGAAGGGACAAGGTAGATAACACCAAAATGATTCCCGGCTTAGCAAATGGGGCGAGAACTGAAGATGTTGAAGTGGGATGGCAAAGGCAGGAGCATGGCGTGTTGTGCAGGCAAGGAAACCAGTAGAGCAGTTTCTCTTAACAGCCCCCTAAGTGTTAGGAAGATTCCAGGTCCTGTCTAACTTACCTGCTTCTCTGTACCTGAAAGAACTATACATTATGATCATATGAGCTTCTGACTTTCCTTCTATTATCAAAGCTAAGGAAAAGGACTGAGGCAGAGAAATTAAAATGGGTGGATACAGGGGCACCTGGGTGGCTTAGTCGGTTAAGTTTCCAACCCTTGATTTCAGCTCAGGTCATGATCTCGTGGTTCGTGAGATCAAGCCCTGTGTTGGGCTCAGTGCTGACAGCGCGGAGCCTGCTTGGAATTCTCTCCCTCCCTCTCTCTGTCCCTCCCCTGTTCTCATGCACCCATGAACCCTCTCTGTCTTTCAAAATAAATAAACTTTAAAAAAATGGTTAACAATGGGCTGACACATTCCCTCAGTTCTCTCTCATTCCCTCCTAGAGTACCTAGAAGTTAAGAGAAGAGAAGCAGCCGCAGGCAGCACTCAGTTTACAACAGGGGGAGGAGAGCAGGGAAAGAGAAAGAATGAACAGACGGGAACTCAGCATCAACCAGCCAGCAACATCCTTCACTAGGAGACCTGGACTACTAATATTGAGGTGACTAATCCACAGCTGCTATTAAAAACAAGATTACAGTCTGCATCAGCTCAAAAAGAAAGGCAAACACCCCGGCAAGGGACTTTCAGAGGAGCATTAGAGAAATCAGCCCATTGTTACCAACCAGGGAGCAACAGAAGACCCCTAGGGAGAAATAATGGTAAGTCAGTGCATGAAAGGTGAAGAAGGCAATGTAAATTCAGGTCGCGCTGAAGCCAGGGGGAAGGTGAGAGCACAGGTGGGCTGTGGGGAGCACAGGGAGGAGCGAGTCTGACACAGGAAAATCGAGGGGGAAGGAAGGGGAGAGGGAGGAGGTGGTAGCAGAAGAAAGAGAAGGTAAGATGAGAACAGAACATTTTAAACTAATCCAGAACTCCATTGTGAAGGACAAGTCACGAGGCAAGATACAGCTCAAAGGCATAAGCCCCACGTTTCACCACTGCAAAGAGATTACACAGCCTTCCAAATGTGCATGGAGGGAGGCTATGCAACCTGCACTGACTCCCAGAGCTCCCCAGGATTACTGAGGCTTTTCAGCAGTACTCAGTCCCAGCAGTGTCGGCACATACCTGAAACTGCTTCTCTGAATAGACCCCAGAGCTGGAAAAATGATCATATCTGCAGGGGAACATATTTCACTACTGGTATCTGTCTGGGTAAGGGAGTGGAGACTCTCCCTCACCGCTGGTATATGCGCCCACCTTCCCCTAGAGTGGACTGAAGGGAGAATGACATGTGCTGGGAGCCAGAGGGCAGCCGATGAGAGAGGATCAGGGCCCCTGCTCCAAGAGCCACCACCGCGGCTTCAGGGCATCCCTGCATTTCTTTCATGTTTGTTTCTTCCCCAGACAAAAGAACCGCCTATTCAGTCGGCCTTTTGCTTCCAAGTACACAATTGCTAGCGTGTTTAAGGACCATATCAGAAAGGCAAATTGGTATAAAGGTTGTTTCCACCTCCTTAGTCATCTTTAGCAAAAAGATTTCTCCAACACATCTTAAAGCTCTATTGCAAGGTGGCTCCTGGGGAACTATCCATTCAGCTCACGGAAGAGGAAGGTTGAGAAGGAGGCAAGAACTCTTAACATCCCAGACCTGACCAGGTGATGTCAAGATAGAGAAGGAAAAAAAGGAAAATGACTGACAGGCTGTCCTATTCCAATGCTGTCAGCAAAAAAAGGAGAAAAAAATTAATGCTTAACCACCTCTCTCTCTCTCTCTTGTTTTGCATGTTTGAGAGTATCAAAATATAGGAATCAAAACAAGAGCTAAGCGTCCTATTTGATATAAACCAGGAATGGATATTCTTTCAGAATGGAAAGAAACACAGTGAATGGTTAGAAAGGTGAGGAGCAGGAGGTCAGAGAGTTCAAACACAGCAGTGACACTGGGGTGTTTAATCCTGTGCACAGGGCTGACCCTGCTCCTTTACCTCACCCCCATCATCCAATCGACCACTCAAAAACACCAGAAGAGCAAGGAATCACCTCTCAAACTACCACATTAGTTTGACAGGCAACTTTCAAAGGATCCTAATGGGGGAGGTTGCAGGAGGGAGATAGTTTAAGCAATGGAGTAGGACCTCAAAGAATCAGTGTGATTCAAGGGTACGAAGGGACCTGTCTTTAGGGAAATCCAGATATTTCTTTTTTTTTCTTTTTTTCAATTTTTAATGTTTACTTATTATTTGGAGACACAGGGAGAGGGAGACACAGAATCCTAAGCAGGCTCCAGGCTCTGAGCTGTCAGCACAGAGCCCAAGGCTGGGCTCAAACTCACGGACCGCGAGATCGTGACCTGAGCAAAGCCGGACGCTTAACTGACTGAGCCACCCAGGCACCCCCAGATATTTCTGTTATTTCTAATCTCTATACCTACTCTGCTTAATAAAAAATATCAACCATCCTTTCTCTCTGACATTGTGAAAACAGGCCATGAGAAGCACTTCCATAGCCACTGTTCATGCAAAAGGGAAATAACGGTGCTGCCTATGTAGCAGCAGCCATCTTCTCCAGCCTGGCCTGGGGCCAACGGGCCATCTCTCCCACGGGCTCCATGAAACAGCAGCACAACTGCCAGAGGTGGCAGTACCCTGCACATTTTAACCCCCTTCCCCTCACCCCATCCTGCTACTCATACATAAGAACTTTGGGGTTTGAAGCAAGAAAGGCCAACCACTGCTGCTTGGACAGTGGTCAACTTAGAAGCACACACAGCTTGGGAGGACAGGGAAGAAAGCAAGCTGAGTAGGTACTTACTCAAAGTCCTCAAACTCCAAGTCGGTTCCCTCTACTGATGGGCCCTGGTTGTCTGAGGAAGAGGAGGAGGTGGAGGAACGGAGCCGGTTCTGCTGATAGCGCATGGAGCGCTGGCGAATACTGTCTCTCCGTGAGAGATACTGGATCATCCTCTGGGCGTAGTATGCGGCAGGAGATAATCTGAGAGAGACAGAGATGGACAAACACAAACTAGCACTAATGTGGGGAATACTGTGAAAGACAGTAAATCCAGCTCTCCCTGCTGAGGCGAACTCCGGAGACGTGAAAAATAAAGGGCATTTAACTCACCAGGAGGTCTGTACTGCACAATATGCTTATTAGACTACCACCCGTGTTTCTGTTCCGAGAGGAGGCAAAGAGGCTGTGTAATCAGTCATCATCTGCTCAATAGCTGCCCCCTCCCAAGGGGATAACACTGGACCTTCCTTTTTTAGTTTCTTTAGGGACCCATTTTAGCCTCTCAGGGTGCCATTCATACAGATTTACAGCCTTCTTCAACCATCCAGACTCAAAATATAAGAAACGAAAAGGGACCACAGCCACCATCTAAAGGCCAGCTCTCCCTTCATTTTATACAAGAGAATAGAGGCCAGGAGATGGCAAAATGGACATGACCAGAGAAGGTACTATCTTCACCAGGTCTTCTTTCTTCTCCAACAGATCCACATAGCTCCATATTTGCCCTAGCTCCCTAAAGTGAGCTCTCTGAACCTCTCAGCTCTAATGGGTTACTCACAGACATTCGTAACACAGAGAAAATATTCAGGATTGAAAAAGAGAGTAAAATATACTCAGGAAAACAAAATCTCACAGGGAAGAAAAGATTTTTCTATTTCTTACAATAGAGCATCCGAGGTGACATGGGCACTAAGCAATACAGGAGGCAACAGTTATTCCTTTTTCTCCTTCCTTACTGTGGCTATTCTCAATGAATTAGTCTAGACCTCTAGTCTGTGTCTTAGTGTCTTCATACCCCTGAAAACGCCTAGTGTCTCCTACAATTTACCACATTCCCTTTCTCAAGTTTTTCCTCCATCTTTCACAAGACTGCTATATACTAAGAAAGTGAGAGAAGAACAATACACTTTGACTCAACAATTCCACTAGGAATCTTATCATATAGAAAAACACAAGGATATATACATGTTGTTAGCATTAGTGAAAAACTAGGAAATGTCTCAAATGCCCACCAAGAGGTTAAAGAAATAAACTATATCCATACAAAGAAACACTATGTAACTATTAAAAAGAATAAATCATCCCTATACACACACAAGAAAACCCTCTAAAACAAAAATTTAACTGGGAGAAAAACTGAAGAATGGTATGCATATACTAATATGTACACAAAAACATATGTTTCTGTAATTAGAACAAAAAACTAAAGGAAACACAGCAATTCTAATGAGGATTCCTGGGAATCTTAACTTCTATAATGTTTGAACATAAAAGGAAAAAAAGTATGTATGTGTGTACACACACATAACACATATATATTTAATGGAAATCTGGAAAAACTGACTGAGAATGGAAATAATAACAGTTACATCCAAATGGTAGGGAAAGTATTTACAAAATCTTGCTGCCCTACATTTCCTTACCCCTAAACAAAGTTTCTGGGAAAACCTCAGTGTGTCTACTGACTCAGAACAAAGGAGATTCTGCAGTCACCTGCTATAGGAACTAAGGCTGTCTCTGAAATGCCAGTCATCAGAGGTGGTATCCTTCTGGGCAATCATCAAATGGAATTCCCAAGAAGGCCAAATGACAATCTTTGGAACTCAAAAGTCTTTGCTACAGAACAATATACTGCATTTGGCATCACTGAATCCAAATCATACAGCAGGTCGGCATGGGATACACAAATGTCTTGGCCAAGATCATCAGAGTACAAGAATCATTTCTTAAAAGTCTCAATGTGTGGAGCTTCCATTATCCATGTGGGCCCCTGTTGCCATGCATTTTGCAAGGATGAATCAAGAATCTTAAATTTTCAAGAGACAAAAGTCAGCACTCTTGAGTTGTTCCTTTACCTACTAAATATACAGAAATTTTCCAGAAGTCAGCCATTGATGGTTAAATTGTCAAGTCAACCAGACTAGAAAAGAGTGTAAAAAACATTTCAAGAGCAGAATGAAGATTCTTCTTCTGGAATGGATTCTGAAAAGTGTCTGTAAGTATGCACATTTCTCAGTTGTTAACCCACCCTAGTAACTAATGGGAAAATTATATTATTGGCGACAGAAGTAGAAAGAATGTTGATGCAGACAATAAGATTGCCCTTTTTTATGTAAGGGCACAATTTTAGCACTAGGTAACCTAATTGTTTAATTTCACTATGGCATAGGAATTCCTTCTAAGCTACAAAACTATGCATCAATGGCAAAGAAAAAGGGATTCCTGGCACAATTATTAAATACAAGTACATCCTGGCCTCGTCTTTGTAGGTAGCCAGAGGGAAGCTAAGGATCTGAATGCTGAATCATCTCACAAACACTTTGACCTATATATACTGTGTAGGGTGAAGTCTAAGAGGAAAAACTAATTAAACAACCAGCAATGAGGTAGCAATCATCCTCTTACTGAAGAGCTGTATAATCACCAAACTCTGAAGTGTTCCAAGCAAATATTTTTAATGTTTAATAAATTGCAAGTTTTCTTCAAGGAAGAATATTTTCTCCTCCAAGAAAACCTATTTTGTGTTAAGAGGGAAAATGTAAAAATAGCAACACCACAAAGTATGACACTTTCTGTGATAAAGAGATCTGAGTGGGAGTAAATAAAAGATTTATTACATGAAAGGAAGACAAATAATGGTCTTTAAGAATTACCATTAAACTTTGTCAGGTTAAAAATTCTGGGAATGAGATTCCTATAGCTGTCCTAAAAGAAACTATTTTATAGCAAGAAGTTCTCTTAGTGTTTCAGAGTCATCTGATTGATGCCAAAAATTTCTTTCTTTTATTTAGGACTTATTACTTTTAAGTATGATTAGAGACATACACTTCCATGTTTGGCCATCATCTCAGCTGCCTCCCCATATTCCCTGGTCCTTGGATTTGCCATTTCTGGGGTATGGAAAAGGAAGCAAGAGGGTAATGGGGAATCTTTTCATTAGTCTCTCAGAAAGAACACTCAGTATCATGACACCACTGTGGCCAACAACAAAATCACTCAATATCCCTAGAATGAACCTTATCTACAGGCCTTTCCAGACTTGAAATTCTTAATCTAAAGCAAAGCTCACTGGAGTGCCTAGGTGGCTCAGTTGGCTAAGCGTCCGACTTTTGGCTCAGGTCATGATCTCACAGTTTGTGGGGTTGAGCCCCACGTGGGGCTCTATGCTCACAGCTCAGAGCCTAGAGCCTGCTTCAGATTCTGTGTCTCCCTCTCTCTCTCTACCCCTCCCCCATTCGTTCTCTCTCAAGAATAACCTTAAAGAATACATTAAAAAACAAATAAAAATAAAGCAAAGCTCATTTAGCTTTTATCTAACCTCTATTTGTTAACTTGCCAACCCCACCATTATAAATTACTCTTTCTTTTGGCAAAGCCTCACAATGAGCTCTAGTGTTGCCTAAATGATGTGAAGGTTATCCCTTTTTGAGGTCATTAACAGAATCAGTTAAGTCTGGTTGTAACAACACCAAAGGACTGCTCGCTATATAAATGTTATACATCAACTTGACACCCCATCCTTGGTCCTCAATTTCCAGTATCAGGTAAGGGTGGGCCTTGAACTCATTTAAATGTTTTCTTTTGTTTTTTAAATCCCTTCAAGAACTCTTCAAATACCTTCTAATCGGTGTAAGGTAAATGCTTTAATAAAATGGCAACTTGTTCTTTTTGGTTACCCTTTTGTCAGTCATCTCTTCCTTTAGGCGGCATCCAAAAATTGAACATCTGAATGAGCTTGATTTCTGCCTTTTGATGATCTAAATTCTCTCTCAAATGAGAGCAAGTAGGATTTTTTGTTAGCTGGTTAGTTTTAATTTGTAAGTAATTTCCCTACTAATAAAAACTTGTTTCCCTTTTGGCTGTCCCTTTGAATGGCAACAGCCTCCCTGATTAGCAAAAAAGAAGTATCCTGTGACTCTGCCAGTGGCCTCCTCAGGTCCCTCCTCTAAGTGCCCCACTTATAGGAATGAGCCCCAAAGGACAAGAGCTCAGTCACAACTCCCTGTCATCAGAGGTTCTGTTCACTTACCTGCAACACTTCCCAATCACCTGAACCACCTGTCTCAAAACTGTAACTGAAGAGTAAAAGAGCACCAGGACCAGAGAGGCACAGAATGGGGCTTCCAACAGCTTGGCAACCCCAAGGGCAGCCCCTCCCCCCCACCTAGTGCCATTTCTCACTTTGGCCTTACCTCGCTGGGTCTGGGTAAATTGGGTGCTCTCTGGATCCTGCTCCATCATAACGGGATAATGAAATGAGGGAAGACTCCAGCAGCCTCCTAGCAGAGATTAAAAAAATGGCAATAATCCCTGTCAATTACCAACTCAGAGGTCATTCATAAGGAAAAATAGGGGGAGAGATAAATAACATCCCCCTTTGCAGCTAACGGACACCTATTATCTGGGATCACACCCTTCCTACAAACTAAATAAATAAATAAATGAGCTACAGAGCTCCCACACTGGGTATGGCCACTGTATATGCTGAATCCTGCTCTTCAGTGAGAAATGAACAAGTGCTTCAGAGACATGATCTTATTTCTATTTGTAGTATCTCCAGCAGACAAATAGGAGGTGGGGATCAACACAGGAGGGGAAAATTAGGCATACCCAGAGATTATCATGTAGTGCCAACATTTATCTTGGTGTTCAGTTCCTCCATGTTACCCTAATCCACATTCCCTTATCTTCTACTCATTCTGCTCTGCCTACACCCTTTTTGTGAGAAGGAGTACTCCTCAGGCTCTCTTAACAACTGACAAAAATCTTTAATTATATAATCTAGCCCAATCATAAGTTCAACTGAGCATATATGATACACCCACATTTTATTGAGTACTTTTTTGGTGCCAGGTGAATACTAAGCACTTCACATATATTTCTTTACTTAAATCTCACCATAACCTGGAAAGGGAGGCATTACTATACAAACATGAGAACACTGGGCCTAAAAGTTAAGCATATGGCACTGTGGCACAGGGCTATTAAATGACAGCACCAGGACTCCATGAAGTTCTGTGAACTCCAAAATGCTTCAAACCAGGATGCTATACTGTAGGACCTTGTAGGCTCCAGGCAGGTAAAAAGTGTGTATGTATCCACTGTGAGTCCAAGCTAGAAGGTGGGCTTTGTATCACTGGCTCTTCTGTTTTTTAAGGGAAGCCAGAAATCTGGACTTCTCCATGTAATCTCCTGACAGTTAAAGTTTAGCTAAAACATTTTTTTCCCTCTTTGTACAGGGGCCACTTTAAACACATCTGATAAATGTGGCCCAGGGACCCCCTAGTTTGCCATGTCTGCCACACTGCTTCCCAATTCAAATGTGCCTTGGCAGCCAATCAAGCTCCTGCCAGAGAACACATTTCAAAGGAAATGGTCTCAGAAAGAAATGCATATTGTTCCTCTCCAGCAGCATCTTGCCTGGCTCTCCCGGGAACAGGTCTCCGGCTCCCTGCCAGACTCTTCTTTAAAGCAGATCTGCAGGATAAGGACAGCAGCTACCAATCTTTTCCAATTGAGTTAATTCAATTCACTGTTATTAAAACCAGCTGGCTTTAGGTATAGTCATGTGCAGTCACTTTATCCCAGCAACTGGCTCACCAGAGCATTTCCCCTAACAGCCTGGAAAAGAGATATAGCAGAGGCCCCGTCAAGCTGGCTTGCTACCTTTCCTGCCCAGGACAACCAACTGTTACATGATGCTTTCTATCTAGACAAGGCCTATAACCCCCCACACATAAGACCCTTTACACAGTCCTACTACTGACGGGAGAGAACATTACAATGTAACCAATGAGGCAGAGAAGAAAGCAATAAAATACATCTCTCGGGTTGAAAACCTGAATCTTCAATGGTATCACTGTTCACAGCAGCAAAAATGCCATGTTTCATCAATTCTAAGAGCCACCCTCCCATTTATAATATGTCTGAAATTGGGATGTATCTTATAAATGCATGACGCCGTTTAATTGGCAGGATTTTTTTTCATTAGGGTCACATAAAATAATGACTAAAATAATGGTATGTCTCGGAGTTTTGCACCACAGAATGTTAGAGGAAGGGGCAGTGAGAGGCACACAGACTGGAGAAAGAAGAAAAGTGAAATTTCGAGAGGAGTATCTATTCAGGACTTTTATGCCATCTTAGATAAATACTTGTTCACTACTAATGAATTAGTTCCTAGGAATTGGAAGGTTGGAGAATAGAAGCAAGACCTGGGAGCAGCTGACTTCCCTGGAACACCGAGAGGTTTGTTCCATCCCAAAGGGCTCTGGAGTCAGTCCTGGCCATAACAGCCCTGGCTTGTTATCCTCCAAATGGCTGCTTAGTAAGCAGAAGCCCTTTGGCAAAGAGCATCCTGCAGAGGGACCAACACATATCCTTCTTAAGTACTTCTGCCTGGAAAATGATGCTACTAAGTTGGGAAGCCAACATTACCCCCTACTTCTATGCTAAGGCTGTGTCAGTATTCAGAGAGAGAAGATGACTTTTTAAGAATGCTATAAAGGAGATTCTTGAACTGGGAGAGTTTGGATTAGATAATTTCAATTTTAATGATTCCGTTTTATAATCCTGCAAAGTCTACTTCCCACCTTACTTTCCTATCTTAATTAAGAAGACTTCTTTAAATCAGGGTAAAACCAAAATGTTAAGCTGTATCTCTGGGGAGTCCCTGATGAGGTTCTTCTGGAACATGCATCCCTTGTGCCTACTCACTACAGAATCTGCTAGCACCATTTGCTCCCCAGGCAATACAATGGACTGGCAAGCCATATATATACATGGCATTTTAACTGCTAATACACAAAATCAGGAGAGCCAATTACTATGAATAGCACCCTCACACACTTATCACTGATTAAACATTAAGTTCTCGTCAATTACAAGTACTATCTGAAGGAATAAAAGACTTCTCCAACTGGTATTGAACAGAGAAAAGAACAAGAGCTACTAGATGAGTAAACATGACCACCACTCCTAGGAACCTCTAAGAAAGACCTTTCTCTCCTACAGTTAGCTTCCTACAAAGAGCCATCCATGGGGAAATGATACAAAATGCAATGAGATGGCAGCTGTGTGCCTTCTTCACTGGCCACCACAAATGTGACTTGGATTAACCATCTATTGTGCAATTCAACGATGGGAAATCAGGTAGGACTTAGGAGGGGCTCACACAAGCTTATTCAAGCTTGAAGCTACCTTTTCATTCTGACCTGTGATCACAATTTAGAAATGTATTTATTTATTTATTGATGTTTGTTTATTTTTTGAGAGAGAGATGGTGAGAGCCAGAGAAGGGCAGAGAAAAAGAAAGGGAGACACAGAATCCGAAGCAGGCCCAGGCTCTGAGCTGTCAGCACAGAGCCCGATGCGGAGCTCAAACTCACAAACCGTGAGATCATGACCTGAGCTGAATTCGGATGCTTAACTGACTGAGCCACCCAGGTGCCCCAAGAAAGGTTTTTAAAGAGTCACTGAACCCCTGTCAGGGGAAAAAAACAAAAACCCTCTTCCTTTACAAGTTTGCCTGGTTCGTTCTCTGTATCAGTGGCGTCCAAGTGAGACACACAAGGGTTGTGCTATTTCAATCCACTGGAGAACAGAAAGAAAATATCAGAACTTTTGTTTTATAATGTATGACCATAATGTATAACACACATGGATTGCTAAAAAGCCTTTACTAACAGAAGTATTTTTTAAAGTCTGGAGACCACTGCTCTATCAAACTATATCCTACTTTTAAGAAAATTCCACATTTAAAAGAATATGCGCAAATATATAAATATAAGAGCCATAATTATGCAAAACATAACCATACTCATACATAGAGCAGGAGAGAGAGAATGATAAAGCAAATGTGGTAAAATGCCAATATTTAGGGAATATGGGTAAAGAGTACATGGGATTTCTTTGCACTATTATTTGCAACTTTTCTTCTTTTCTGAAATTATTTCAAAATTAAAAACATTCAACATACAAAATTGAAAAGTAAACCACTGAAAACTAAAAAGAAAATGCTTCATTTTCAAAAGAATTGCTCACTTCTTAAAAAGGATTTCTTCAAGTATCAAGTTGCCCTAATGCCCCTAGGCAGGTTTGGTAAACTACAGGCCCCAAGTCAGCTGCCTGTTTTTATAAAGTTTTATTCAAACATAGCCACATCCATTCATTTATATATTGTCTATGGCTGCTTTGAAGCCAGGAAGGCAGAGTTAAGTACTATCAGGATAGTAACAGCCTTAAAATACCTACTACCTGGTCCTTTACAGAAAAAAAAATCTGCCCATCCCTGCTCTAAAATATTTGCTTACATAAAATCCTCTGAAAGATAAAGTGGAGTCACTAGGAAATGGAACAGAAAAACCTGAAATCAAAGTATTACACACTAGAATCAGTTATCAAAATTAATATTAAGCCCCGCTAAAATCATTAGTCAATAGAAACACAATCCAGGCTGTAAAATTCCTAACATTTTATTTTACTTTGTTTCATTTTTAGAGAGAGAGCGTGCGCACTAGTGGAGGAGAGAGGCAGACGTGGGGAGAGAGAGAATCTTAAACAGGTTCCACACTCAGGGTGAAGCCCAACATGGCTCTATCCCACCACCCTGGGATCATGACCTGAGCTGAAGTCAAGAGTCAGGAGGCTCAACTGACTGAGCCACCCAGGCGCACCACCCCTCTTGCATTTTAAATGACCGTAGCTATTTCTTCCTTCCCTGATTAATACTCTGAATATGTGCAAGGGGGTTCCCTAGATCCCCTAGATCCTTTGATGACTAAGAAAGCAAAAAAAAAAAAAAAAGTGGAAGAGATCTCTGGGAAAGAACAAAGCTGTCAGGGCAGGTGAGATGGGTCATCTAAAAAAAAAGAACTTTCGTTTCAAATCCAATGGATATCAGAGTTGAGAAGAAGCAAACCGTTTGGGTACTAGTCTAGACAGAATGAGTAAGCTGGTGACAACTTTTCCTTACTAAACAATTATGTCCTGAAGATATTCTTTTAACTAGTTGTCAGATCACAGAAAAAAAATCAATATCCTAAAGCAAACAGACATGTGCAAACCTTCTCTAATCACTGGAAAATATCAACTTGCCAGAATTCGGTGACCTATGAGACGTAAAGCCTGCTTTGAGAATCTAAGAGGCCACTGATGCCCCATGCCCAAAGAGTAATTTCCCGGCCTGGCTTTGATGTCTGGGTGGTATTTGCTATTTCAGTTCTGGGAAGCCAAACCCAAAACTAATAGCTCCCTTCTGCCTAGAAAATAAAATCCAAATTCCTCAGCTTGGTATCCAAAGCTCTGTAGCCAAACTTCTCATTCCTTCTGGATATATGATACACTCTAGCCTGATGGTTTTTGGTTTCAGCACTCCTTTAACATTCTTAAAAATTACTGAGGACCCCAAGGAGCTTTTGTTTATATGGGTTTTATCTATCAATATTTATATTTGAAATTGAAATTGAGGAATTTTTAACACAAGCATACATTCCATCATCCATGATAATCATAATAACCTTGTTACACGTCACACAGTGAAAACTCCACTGAACACCTGTGAAACAGAGAGAGAACAGCTCAACATTATTACAAAAACAGTTTTGACTTCAGAGACCCCAGGCCATACTTTGAGAACCACTGCTCTAGCTAAACTAAACACACTCTCACTATCTCATCTATGCATTTAGGTTGGCCATTGCTTCTTTCTGGAAAGTTCTCTTTCCTCATTTCTAACTTAAAAAATCCTTTTAATCCTTTAAGCCTCAAAATCCTTTAAGGCTCCTCCATCCAAAAGTTTATACTCTCTTCCCCAAGACCCCCACTGCATTCTGAAATCTCCCTTCAAAGGCCTCTACCAAGTCACCTTGTACTACACTTACCGATAAGTATGTTTTGTCTCTGCTGCTGGACTACAACCCACATGAAAGCAAGTACTGGGTCCAAGTTATCTTTTTGTCCCCATTAAAACTCCTATCCTAATTAACATGTAATGGGAGACCAATAATAATATCTGTGAATAAATCAGCAGTCGTAAGATTTGGAAGAATAAATAAGATCTGACTGCCCCTCACTGACCCCATGACTTTCTGACAAGGATGCTAGATGTCCAAAAACTCACACTAAAACTCCTGAAGGAACAAGGTTTTCAGAAACTGCTTACATCACTCCTCATCCCTCTGGTCACTTAAGCTGCTCAGGTTAAAGTGCTGACATAGTTGTACTGACAAATGCAGTGCAGCCAGGTCCCTGAGAGGCTTATTAAATCAGAAAGTCAGAGGCTGGCTACTTGCCTGAGAAACTACCACAGATGCTCCTGGATGGTATATTGCTAAAAGAGACCTCATAGGGGAAAGAGGGCAATGATTTCAGGGGGATGGAAGGGCAGGAGGCCAAAGAAACTTGGATGCACTATTGCCTTATTCATTTTTGAATCTTGCTCTGCAAGCCTCGGATCTCTCCTTGGCGCATGCCTGGGCTGGGAGATGACAGCTCTTATTCTTTGTAAAAAATAATTGTGTGTTCTGAAATGACACCTCTATTATGATTTCCAAATTGACATCTCTGCTTTAAAGCGGAGGCATCCAAGCCTCCCCATTTCACACACTGGCAATTATCGTTTAAGTTATCCAACAATAGGCACTCATCTGATCACTGCAGGGCCCCCTATTTCTAGGGGTGCTCTTACAGCACCATGCTGTTGCCAGTGGAGCCTGGCAGGCAACTCCTGCCCCTGTTATGGGGTAGACCAAGGCAAGGTGGCACTGCTACAAGACTAATACCATCAGAGAAGAAAACAAATATACTATATTAAGAACTCACAGTGCCTGTCCTAAGAATTGGCCTTATTTTACTATCATCAAGCATAAACCATTCACGGGGCTCAAAACAATGCCTTTCACCATAACCTCTTTACAAAACATTAACGTATTCCTCAATGCCTCTGTGCAGCAGACAGTAAAACATCAGAGCACAACATACCAAAAGGAAAGAAGCTGGAAACAGAATTCATATTCAGCATACAACCGTGTATCTAGTTATACAAAGTCTTACCTGAAAAGTCAGCCAGAATGCTCTGGGAAAACCTGACCCTCTGCTAACCGTTTGGTGGGTGGTTATTTTTAATACAATTATAAAATGATTGGTTGGCACTATGCTTTGCTCTTGTATATCCTCAACACATTAGACTATACTTATAATATTTCAATTTATAATAAAAACTCACTTTTGTCAGCATCTGAATTCAAAGGCCCAAGGTGATCTACATGGACGTGTTTATACTGTCTCCAAATTCATTTTCTCTGGCAGACTTGGAAGGTCTGCTCACAGAAGACCACAGACTTTTTTTTTTTTTAATTACAAATTTAGATCAGAGGCTTTTCACCAAAGGATGAATAAGAACATATCAATGACGACAAGTCCCACAGCTAGTTCTGATACTCACATGCACGGATACCCGAGAAGCAACAGCTGTGATATACAGGTTTAGATTTTAATTAAGAGGCAGTGCATCCTAATCGACTTATTTTCCCCAAAATCAAGAAGAGATTTACAAAATCCAATAATCCTAATTTCTCAGCTAATTTTATTAAAAATAATAGATAATCCTCAAAAAGGCTACTCTAGACCAACTAATTTTACAAAGAATATGTTGGGTAGAATCATTTACTGCTTCAATAACAGCAAATCCATACACTTCTTCTTAGATGATTTTTCACACTCATATTCCCAACCTGAAATTTAAAAAACCTTCGACGAAAGCCATCTGTTCTTAAATGACAGGCCACTGACCCTGGTATACTGCAAACACTATATATTATAAAATGAAGTAAAACCTTAGGGGTAACATCAGGAGAGCAAAGAGACTTGGTAAATGAAGCCTTACAAGAGAACAAGGAAAAAAGAATACACAGTGGCTGGAGCATTTACTAACCAAAGGCAAAGAGGCGGCCTTCCTGGCTCATGTCTGTTCAAGTAATGAGGTTTCTGGAATCTACAGAAATAGACGAGGGGCAGAGACTCTAGCTGAGCCCCCAAACAATCCACTGTTAGCCCTTGAGCTAGCACAAAGCTCAGAGTACAACCACTTTTCTTATATCCTGGCTTCATTCTGAACTGCTTCTCTTAGTAACATTTGATTTTCACTGATTCGGCTCTAGGGTATACTGCTTGCCCTTCCACCCTGATCCTGACTTCAGCAACCTTCTTGATTCCTTTTGGACTCAGCATTTGACTCCACTGGAATAATTTCTCCACCATTTCCCTCTGTCTAGACAACATGAAATTGTCATAAATGACACCTAAAGTACAATTAGTAGAGAAACGGCAATTTCCACTCTCCTCCCCCGTTCCCCAAAAGAACTGCACATTAATGTCCTCCGGCACGTCAATCAACACTACCCTGAAGATTAACTCTGTGGAGCCTGGAAGCCATTTAATTCTCAGCTTACTAAATATTACGCCTTTCCCCCTCTACTATAATTAGAAGATGTAAATTGCCTTCTTTTCACTAGCACTAATGCTTGTAATCTCAGAGATCTGAATGCCTGCTAAATCAATACCTGTGTAAAAAAAAAAAAAGTCCTTACAAACACCACTTTATCCAGCTGCATTTGATTTAGGGGACTCGCAGACAAAAGCAAAAAGATAAAGCAAAAGTGGAGAAAGGCACTGAGAGAGAGGCAAGACTCAAGACCATCAGAATCAGGCTATTATAAAATGGTTTGAGGACACTGCCAGTTCCTTGTGAGAAGTAACATTAAAAAAAAAAAAAAAAAACAGCAAAACTGAAGGACAGCAAATCATGAAATAACTTATCAGTGATTTTTAATGGAGGGGACTTCCCCCAGGGAAATGGCAATGTCTGGAGACAGTTGTTGCAAACGGGTGGAGAGATGCACTGGCATCTAGTGGATAAAGGTCAGGGATACTGCTAAACATCCTACAACACACAGCACAGCCTCCCACAATAAAGAATTATTCAGACTTGGGGAGCCTGGGTGGCTCAGTCGGTTAAGCATCCGACTTTTGATTTTGGCTCAGGTTGTGATGATTTGTGAGATGAAGCTTACCTGGGATTCTCTTTCTCCCTCCCTCCCTCCCCCCCCCCCCCTCTCTCTCTCCATCTCTCTCTCTCCCTCAAAAAAAATTAAAAAAAAAAAAAAAAAAAAGAATTACCCAGCCCCAAATGTTAATACTATTAACTTTTGTTGCAAAACTCTCTAATACATCTTAATGGTTGGAGACTAACCAAGAGAAGCTCTTAGTAACTAATATATATCATAAGTCTGTGTTTTAGCTATAGAATCAGAATGCAGGGGCGCCTGGGTGGCGCAGTCGGTTAAGCGTCCGACTTCAGCCAGGTCACGATCTCACAGTCCGTGAGTTCGAGCCCCGCGTCAGGCTCTGGGCTGATGGCTCGGAGCCTGGAGCCTGTTTCCGATTCTGTGTCTCCCTCTCTCTCTGGCCCTCCCCCGTTCATGCTCTGCCTCTCTGTGTCCCAAAAATAAATAAAAAAAACATTGAAAAAAAAAAATTTTTAAAAAAAAGAATCAGAATGCAGTTTAAATTCATCATCTTGTTTCACTTACTAGCTATGCGACCTTTGGGAAAGTCCATTATCTTCAATGCCCAAATTTAAAGGGGAATCCCTATTTCACAAAGTTGTCATAATTAAGAACGTATGTAAAATATAGTAGCCATCACACAATCCAAAAAGTACCGACTATTCTTTTCTTCCCTGGACTACAACTCCTAAAGTGTCTGCAGGGCACTCTGGCCACTCAAGTCACTATGCTCAAAAAGGTGATTCCTCAGGGGAAGAAAAAAAAAAAAAAAAAAAAAAAAAAAGACATGTGTTGAGAAGGATGAGTACTGTAGAGGCATAAACACTGGTATATGAACCCTAAGATATGAACCCTAAGGATCACATGTACCTCACCCAAACTAATAAAAGCAGTCATTTATCTACCAGTCTGTTAGTCTATCCAACCACTGATTCAAATCACGAGTACTTATTGTCTACCATTGGGTATATATTAGTATATAGGTTAGATAGGGTCCCTAGAGTAGTCTCCAAAAATGGACCCCAGAGAACCATACTTCTTAGTATTCTTGCCCTTGTTTGGTTTCCTCCCACACTGAACCTAGACCAGTCTGTTACTTGCTTTAACCAAGAGAATGTGGCAAGCTGTGCCAGTCTTGGTCCCAGCCTTTGAAAGAACTGACAGCTTCCATTTCCTCCCTCTTGGAACTGTCACTTGGGGAGGAAGCCTTAAGCTGCTAGGTAAAAAGTCTGGCTATTTGGCTGGAGAAGTCGCATGGAGAGGAAGAGGCCTAGCTGTCCCAAATGAACCTCTAGGTGACTCTAGAGAAACCCCAAGCAAGACCAGCAGAACTCTCTATCTGAGCCCAGTCTATTCAAAAAACAATGAAAGATAATAAAATTGTTATTTTAAGTCACTAAGTTTTGTTGTGTGGTGTGTTATACATCAACAGATGAATGAAACAGCTCCTGATCTTGAAAAACATTCCAGCTAGTCGCGACAGCAGCATTAGAACTAAGTCGATGAAGTTCATTATAAGCCAGAAGTAATCACATCTGTACTCAAAGGAGCCCTGGCTACTATAACAGGACACCAAATAAGACATTTGGAAACAGATCTTAAACGATGAAACTCAATGCAAACTTGCTCACAGTGTCCAAAGCATAAGTTCTTGATATTGGTCAGAAATATCAACATCAATTTAGAAAACCTTGCTACTCTTTCCTCCCTATCCCAGACTGGCTCTCCATCTTTCTGAAACATACTTCTGCCCTGGATGGCTCCCTCTTAATGTAGAAGGGAGCCTTAGAATTGGGGAAATTAAGGCTATTTATGCTCCCTCTCTTATCAAGAGGCAGGACCAGTTGTTATGTTTGTTTTTTTTTTTTTGCACAAATCACTATAAAAAAGTGCAGGAAGGGGTGCCTGGGTGGCTCAGAAGGTTGAGCATCCAGCTTTGGCTTGGGTCATGATCTCCCAGTTCGTGAGTTTGAGCCCCACCTGTAGCCTGCTTTGGATTCTATGTGTCTCTCTCTCTCTCAAAAATTAAACATTAAAAAAAAATTTTTTTTAAGAGTGCAGGAAAAATGAAAATAATACCCTATTCTCTGCTATGGGCTCAATTACTTTCTGTATTATTGAGCTTTCTAATAAAGAACTTCACTGTGTTCGCTGCAAGTGACTAATGGAAGTAACTAGCATCAGCTCTATCGCAATAGCCATTCCTTATCCACCCTTTATAGGCAACTCACTTTTTTTTATGAACTTGGCTTACTCCAATTTTATAAGGTGAGATCTCAAAGATACCCCATAAAGCCTGAAGTCCAACCTGCAAGCATTATGCCACGGCAAAGGGATATTTTTGTTTTGTTTTGTATTTTGAGCAAAGTAATAGAATAAAGGGGAAAAAGAGCAGGCATTTCTTGAGCGTCTAACCTTGTAAAACCAACTGATACTTAACTCATTTACCCTCAGATAATTTTCCAGTTGAGGAAACTGACTTTCAGAAAGGCTCCTTAGCTGCCCAAGGTCACACAACAGAGCTAGAAATCGAATCCAGGATTTCTCAACTCCACATCTTTCTGTTAGAACGCGTTACCAGAAGAGAGAAGACAGGGAACCTGAGGAGACTGTGAGAGTTAAAGCAACATATCATTACACAGAATGAAAGCAAAATAAAAGGTGATGAATAATACAAGGGATCTTAGTACACTACAGAGATTTGGAGGAATAGAGATTTGGAGGTGTCAAAAGAGTTCCCAGATGGTCTAAAACAGTGTTCTCTAACTTAGAGTGTATCAAAACCACCTGGAGAGCTTGTTAAAAAAGCACATTACATCCCCCCCACCCCCCCACCGCCGGCCCCGCTCCCCCACCCAAGTTTCTGATTAAGTAAATATGGGGTGAACCCAGGAACTTATATTTCCAGCAAGTTCCCAGGAAATGCTGATGTTCCTGGTCTGGGGACCACACTTTGAGAACCACCAGCCAAAGAGCTCACAATAAACACATTCTGATATATGCACCCTTCTCTCTCAGACCTCATCATATCCAAAATAGTGCCATCAAACACAACTGCCAAATTTAGTGGCTCTATGAGGGACTAATAGTCAGCAACTCTGTTGGGATGAATATTACAACAATGCTCCTTTGCCTTCAAGGAGCAAACAGAAAACGACCAGCCCAGCTTCTGCCTCAATTCTTTATGAGACAAGTGTGAGAAGGAATCAGAAAAGCATGCAGAGAGGGGCGCCTGGGTGGCTCAGTCCGTTAAGCGTCCGACTTCGGCTCAGGTCATGATCTCACGGTCCATGAGTTCGAGCCCCGCATCGGGCTCTGTGCTGAAAGCTCAGAGCCTGGAGCCTGCTTCAGATTCTGTGTCTCCCTCTCTCTCTGACCCTCCCCCATTCATACTTTGTCTCTGTCTCAAAAATAAATAAACATTAAAGAAAAGCATGCAGAGAAGACTGCTGGACTTCTGGGACACTAGACTGGAGAAATTTAAAGAAAAAAAGAGAGAGAGAGTTCCTTCTTGTTTTAATTTTAAAAGGATTACATCTGCTGAAAAGGAAATTAAGAAAATGCTATTTACAATGGCATCAAAAAGAATGAAATACTTAGGAAGAAATCTAACCAAAGAGGTGAAAGACTTGCACACTGAAACCAAAACACTGCTGAAAAAAATTAAAAAAACACAAATAAATGGCAGGACGTCCCAGGTTCATGGACTGAAAGACTTAATATTGTTAAAACGTCCATATTAACTGAAAGCAATTTATAGACTCAATGCAATCTCTATCAAAATTCCAATGGTGTTTTTTACAGAAAGAGAAAAAAAATCCCAAAATTAATATGGAATCTCAAAGGACCAACAGTCAAAACAATCTTTTCTTTTTTTTTTAAGAGTTTTTATTCAAATTCCAGTTAGTTAACATACAGTGCAATAGCCAAAACAATCTTGAGAAAGCAAAACAAAGCTGAACACCTGACACTTCCTGGTTTCAAAGCATATTACAAAGTACAATAATCAAAACAGTATGGTACTGGTATAAAGGCAGGCACACAGAACAAAATAGAGAGTCCAGATATAAACCCTTGCACATGTGATCAAATGGTCTTTGACAAACGTGTCAAGACTACATAGACAATGGAGAATGGATAGTTTCTCCAACAAATGGTACTGGAAAAACTGGCTATCCACATGCAAAAAAAGGAATATAGGCCCTTATCTCATACCACATATAAAAATTAACTAAAAATGAAAAACCTAAATGTAAGACCTGAAACTATAAAAACTTCTAGAAGAAAACACAGAAGGGAAACACAAACAAAAAGAAAAAAGGAAAGAAAACATAGGGGGAAAGCTTTATGACACTAGAAAGTGCTATGATTTCTTAGATATTACACCAAAAGCACAGTCAAAAAAACAAAAACAAATGGGGCTGTGTCAAACTTAAAAAACTCATGCACAGCAAAGGAAACAATCAAAAGAGTAAAAAGGCAATTGACAGAATAGAAGAAAATATTTGCAAACCGTTTATCAGATAAGGAGTTAATATCCAGAATATATAAGGAACTCCTAGGGATGTCTGGGTAGCTTAGTCGGTTAAGCATCCAATTCTTGATTTTGGCTCAGGTCATGATTGCGCAGTTTGTAAGTTTGAGCCCCACACAGGGCTCTGTGCAGACAGTGAGGAGCCTGCTTGGGATTTTCTCTCCCTCTCTCTCTCTCTCTCTCTCTCACTCTGCCCCTCGCTTGCTCTCATTCGTTCTCTCTCTCTCTCTCTTTCAATCAATCAATAAACAAACTTAAAAAAAAAAAAAACCTCCTACAATTTAACAATAAAAGTCAAACAACCCAATTAAAAAATGAGCAAAGGACTTGAACATTTACCCAAAGAAGACATACATACAAATGGCCAACAAGCATATGAAAGATAACCAACACTTATCATCAGGAAATGTAAATCAAACCACAATGAGATACCCACCTCATGCCTATTAGAATGGCCACTGCCAAAACAAACAAACAAAAAACAAAAAACAAAAAACAAAAAAACAAAAAAAAAACAGGAAATCAATGTTGGTAAGGGTGTAGAGAAATTGGAACATTGGCACATTGTTGGTGGGATTGTAAATGATGCAGCCTCTGTGAAAAACAGTATAGAGGTTCCTCAAAAAATAAAAAAAATAGAACTACCATATGATCCAGCAATCTTACTTCCTTTTTTTAATATAAATTTTTTTGATGTTTATTGATTTTTGAGAGAGAAAGAGACAGCGTGAGCAGGAGACAGGCAGAGAAAGAGAGGAAGACACAGAATATGAAGCAGGCTCCAGACTCTGAGCTGTCAGCACAGAGCCTGACATGGAGCTTGAACCCACGAACTGTGAGATCATGACCTGAGCTGAAGGAGGATGCTTAACTAACTGAGCCACCCAGGCACCCCTACTTCTTCTTCTTCTTTTTTTTTTTTTTTTGTAAGTTTATTTAATTTATTTATTCTGAGAGAAAAACGGTGCAAGAGATGGCAGGAGAGGGGCAAGGGAGAGAGAATCCCAAGCAGGCTCCACACTGTCAGTGCAGAACTGAATGCAAGGCTCAAACTCACAAACTATAAGATCATATCTGAGCAGATATCAAGAGTCAGACCCTTAACCAACTGAGTCAGCCAGGTGCCCCAAGCAATCTTACTTCTGAGTGTATATCCAAAAGAACTGAAAACAAGATCTGAAAGAGATATCTGCCCTCCCATGTTTACTGCAGAATTATTCACAATAGATAAGACATGGAAGCAACCTAAATTTCCATCAACAGATGAATGGATTAAAAAAATGTGTATACATACATACATAGACACATAATATTTTATTCACCCTTTAAAAAGAAGGAAATCCAGGATGCCTGGGTGGTTGTCAATTGAGTGTCCGTCTTCGACTCAGGTCATGATCTCATTGTTTGTGAGTTCAAGCCCTGCATGGGGCTCTCTGCTGTCAGCGCAGAGCCTGCTTCGGCTCCTCTGACCCCCCCTCTCTCTCTGTCCCTCCTCCACTCATGTTCTCTCCCTCTCTCTCAAAAATAAATAATTATTAAAAATAAAAAAACAAAAAGGAAGGAACTCCTGTCATATGCTATAACATGGATGATCCTTAAGGACATTATACTAAGTGAAATAAGCCAATTACAAAAAGACAAATATTACATGACTCCTCCTAAATGAGGTATCTAAAGTAATCAAACTCATAGAAAAAGAAAACAAAATGGTAGTTGCCAGAGATGGGGGGGAGAGGGAGAATGAAGAATTGTTCCAGGAGTACAGTGTTCCACTCATGCAAGAAGAAAAGTTCTAGGGATCTGCTGTCCAACTATATGTAAACACTTAAACATACTGTACATTTAAAAAAGAGGGTAGAGTGATGCCAGGTTCCATTTGAAATTTATTTGCAACCTGCTGGGCACAGAAGCCATTGTCTCCACAAACATTGGTGTGGTTGAACTGACAGTTAATGTGTTGTGACCTGGAATTCACCATTAAAAGGGTCACCCAAGCAAAGTCCTGGAGTTTATTTGGTTATTAATATGATTGTTGGCACATCCTATGCAATATATGTAAATTGAATTATGGTATTCATAAATTTAAAATCTATGAATAAAAGATAAAAATAAAGATGGGATTAAAGCTTGTGTATCATCCATTATCCTGTGTAATCAATAAACGATTTAATATTCTCTTGAAAAAAAATTAAGAGGGTAAATTGATGTATTTTTTTTTTATCACAATAAGAAAGACCAGAAAAAGGGGGGAGGTCCCATTTGCCACCAGAATAAAGGATAAAAGCCACCTTGCTGAAGCGAAGTGATTCAAGGAGACAGTGGGAAGAAACAAACAGAAATGTATAGGAATGTGTAGGGGAGGGAAAGAGTAAAAGAGGTAAAAAGATTCCCACTTGTACCGTGTGATACACCAAAGGAAAAGGGCACAATGTTAACAAACTGCAATTTCTCTTTTTATGACAAGGTCATGCTTTCAGCCTTTGATTCCTTTATGATCACAATTTTCTACTCCTGTTCTAACTTGATTTTAATTTCCTGGCAGGTGGCATCCAAGCAGCCTTTTTGCTTGAACCCACTCCTCTACCCGAAGTCCTCTGCTCACAGGGAGAGTGCAGCCATTCTCCAAGATTTCACATAGTCCGTCATCAAAGGAAGGTTGATTTCATACTGCATAACCTGACATAACAGAAAGCTGCTCATTAAAGTGTGGCCCGACCAGCAAATAAGCTTGGCACCCCCACTTTCCCTCGTGGAAACAGAGGAGGAGTTTATTAATTGTTGCTATTAAAAAGTCAGGCAGCTTCTCAGGTGAGGGGGCTGTCAGCATGTCAACCCAAAGCCAGCAGGGGACCCCTGTGGGTGAATTAGGCAACTGGGTGGATAGAGGAGAGGATAGTGCAATGCCCAGTGCCTCTCCCTGGTGGAGCTGAGTGGTAGGGCACTCAGAAAACAACTGGCTACAGGGGCACCTGGCTGGTTCAGTTGGTAGAATCATCAGCCCCAATTTCGGCACGGAGCCTACTTTAAAAAACAACAAAAACACACTTGCCTACACAAAATCATCAACACAATCTGCTTGAGCTAATGCAGTGGTAATCAACACAAAATTGAAATTAAGTTAAGAAAAGCCAGTGCAGGGCCGCCTGGGTAGCTCAGTTTGTTAAGCGTCCAACTGCAGCTCAGGTCATGATCTCGTGGTCCATGAGTTCGAGCCCCCCTCTGACAGCTCAGAGCCTACAGCCTGAAGCCTGCTTCAGATCCTGTGTCTCCCTCTCTCTCTGCCCCACCCCCCAACTCACACTCCAACCGCAAGCGCTCTCTCTCTCTCTCTCTTAAAATAAACATTAAAAAGGGTGATGGGCATTGAGGAGGGCACGTGTTAGGATGAGCACTGGGTATTGTATGAAAACCAATTTGACAATAAATTATATTAAAAAAAGAAAAGAAACAGCCCAGTGTAGATTAAGGCACAAATGAAGTTCCATGCCTTGACTAAACAGGCAATAACTACACAACTCCCACTGATAGTTATTATGTAGGAATACAAACCAGATCTTCTGTTTTGTTTTGTTTTTTTTCAATAGAATCCAGAAATGTGGACTTATGTGGAAAAAACTGAATTTTTTTTAAAACACTATAAAGGTCAAACAAACATACCTGAAAGTTATTTTGTAATCTCTGGGTCAATATTACAGGCCAGCCAACTAAAGCCAAATCTGCTCACATGAACACGTTGTCAGGAATGCTCCCAAAAGAAGTAACACGTACTGGATCCTCCCTTCCCCGTAAACATAGAAGAAATCCAAGAGGAGGAGGAGGAGGAGGAGGAGAAGCTACCTACATGGCTCTTAAGAGCTGGGTCTGAGTAAAGCAAAATGCATTATGCAAACAGACCCCCAAACACCTGGTGTTACTGTCTTGGCAAAACCTCCAATGCGCCCATTGGAGCACTACTATGAACAGATACAGTAGAGAAGGGGATCTGCAGGGGGAAGAGTGGGTACATGGGAAATTGTTACTAGTGTATCTGCAGCACACACGTAGATCCCACTGTAGTCCCTGTAACACTCCAACACTCTGAGCTGACAGAACCGATTACATCTTTTCAAGTTCTCAGTATGTACACAAAGCACACAGCCAGCTCTACACCGTTCAGCCCCAGAGAGAGGGCCGATGGGGAATAATTTAGATCAGTCTTAACAGGTGCTAATTTGACGGGAGCAGTGGGAGAAGGGCTGCCAGTCAAGCATGCTGCCTGGAGGGCCTAGAGGCCCACACCCTGCCCCCCACACCAGGGCAAACCTTCTCACATGCAAACAATCCCCAAGACAGATAAAGAGCAGGGTTGGAAAACCTTGCTTCAGGGCAGATAGGAGAGGAAACTAGAAACTCTTTATGCACTTATGCCAGCTCTTAACCGTCAAAGAATCTTACCAAGAGCCAATACTTAGGACATCTAGTACAAAGCAGAGAGAAGAGAGAAGTGAGAAGAGAAGAGAGAGAACACCAGTGCAGAAGCCCCCTACCTACCTCTTTAGGGCCTTCATTATCAGAATGCCTTCTATTACTATGGCACCTGATTCTCTTCCAAATCACCTTTACTTAAAGTAGGGACTGGTAAACCACAGCCTGTCAGCCAAATCTGGCTGCCTGCCTGTTTTTATACAGCCCATGAGCTAAAAACGGTATTTATATTTTTAAGTAGCTGAAAAACATCAAAAGAAGACTATTTCGTGACACGTGAAAATTATATGAAAATTGCATTTGTGTCCAAAAATAAAATTTTATTGGAACAGAGCCACACTCATTCACTTACATGTTGTCTCTGGCTGCTTTCAAGCTACAATGGCAGAGTTCAATGTTTGCAACACAGACCGTATGGCCTACAAAGCCTAAAATATTTACTATCTTGCCCTTCACAGAAAAAGTTTGCCAACCCTTGATATAGAAGATATAACCAGGGATCATGCTCAGAATTCAAAGAGGCTCAAATATAGAGTGACCTAGTTGGGCAGGTGAGCAGCGAAGGTTAAAAAAATTAACACTGATACTCTTCCACCCTATCCTCATCTTCATGTTGCCAAAGAAAGAAATGGGCTTTCTAATTACCCCTGAAGACAAATAAGTCAAATATCTAGATGTTATTGCCTTATGATAGGGCAAGAGATGCCTGGTTTCTCCCAATTACTTAACAAGACCCAAAAGACTAGATGGCCAAAAGCCAGTAAGTGAATGTCAAAGATGGAACCAAGGTTCTGTCTCCCTCATACAAGACTGCTGGAGAAGAAAAGTATATGAACACGTCCAGGTTGCAGATATTTAGAATTAATAAAACAAAAGTCCTTTCCAACCTTGAGGAACAGGTTCCTGAATACCCAATGGTAGGAGAATTTACTACTGAGAAACTTAACAACCTTTTGGGAGCAGAAACAAAAACAAAACAGCAAACCAGGATTGGGGGTCCCAATCTATGAAATTATATTCACTAAAATAAAATAGGAAACAGAAATATCTTAAATTAGTAACAATCAATACCATACAATTTTCTTTTACCGTTAACAATGTTCATACTTTTTGGCCCCAGCAATTGTACTTCTAAAAATTCATCCTCCTAGGGGTGCCTGGGTGGCGCAGTCGGTTAAGCGTCCGGCTTCAGCCAGGTCACGATCTCGCGGTCCGTGAGTTCGAGCCCCGCATCAGGCTCTGGGCTGATGGCTCGGAGCCTGGAGCCTGTTTCCGATTCTGTGTCTCCCTCTCTCTCTGCCCCTCCCCTGTTCATGCTCTGTCTCTCTCTGTCCCAAAAATAAATAAAAAATGTTGAAAAAAAAAAATTCATCCTCCTCTAGAAACACCTGCATAAGTACACAAAGATGATGCAGCACTGTCTGTGAAAGCAAAAACCAGAAACAATCCAGATTCTACAATAGGGCACTGGTTAAATAAACTGTAGTACTGGATTACTATGCCACAGCCAAAAAGAATGCAACAGATCTATATACACCAACATAGGGAAACGTCCACAACGTATTAAATGAAATATGTAAGTGGCAGAACAGCAAATTTAGTATAACCCCATTTTTACAAATAAAGAAAAATGGGGGCACCTGGGTGGTTCAGTCAGTTATGCGTCTGATTTCAGCTCAGGTCATGATCTCGTGGTTTGTGGGTTCAAGCCCCGCGTCGGGCTCTGTGCTGACAGCTCACAGCCTGGAGCCTGCTTCAGATTCTGTGTCTCCCTCTCTCTCTCTCTGTCCCTCCCTCATTAGTGCTCTGTATCTCTCTGTCTCTCAAAAATGAACAAAAACATTTAAAAGAATTAAAAGAAAAAGAAAAAATGGGTTTTGATTTTCACAGAAAACAACTCTGGAGTTAACACATAAATTGTTAACTGATTAGCACCGCAGAGGACATTCTTTATCAGACATTTCTGTAATGTTTTAATTTTCACAAATGAATTTGTTTTATAAGCAGAAAAAACAGACCTCAAAATGTCCACTGATTATCTCTTGCTCACTATAGCTTTTTGAAGCTCTCCCTTTCTTACAGTTTCAATAACATGCCATTACAGTTTGAGGGGGCAGGGTGGTGGATAGCAAGGCTTTGTTGCAGATAAGATGCCCGCTAAAGAGGCTTTACTTCTTTGTTTAGCCACTCTTCCTCCAAACATTTAAGGCCTTTCTAATTCTGACATAAATTATTGACTTCCGCCTTCTGGTTTTTACCAGTCTCAAGACACAAATTACTCTAAAAGGGTGTGATATTACCTAACTTTGATTTACCCTATTTAGCAGAGCCTCTTCAGTCTATTCTCAATCAGCAACCACAATGATCCTTTAAAAATATGAGATCATGCTACTCCACTTCCGATGGCTTTCCAAATCACTCAGAGTAAGAGGTGAAATCCCTTAAATGGCTTAGAAGGCCCTGCATAATCCGGTCCCCATTACCTCTCTAACTTCATCTTCTATCACGCCATCCTTTGCTGTGCTCCAGCCAAGCTTCTCAGGGATTTTGCATTTGCCTTTCTCTCTCCTAGCTAGAATGCCCTTGGCCCTAATGTTTAGAGTTTACTCCCTTACTTCCTTAAGGTCTCTGCTCCAATGTCACCTCCTCAGACTTCCTTTGATCCCCCATTTAACAATGCAAACTGCCATCCCAGCATCTCCTACATTTTAAAATATTCTTCTCCAGGGGTGCCTGGGTGGCTCAGTCGGTTGACCGTCCAACTTGAGCTCAGGTCATGATCTCCTGGTTCATGGGTTTGAGCCCCACATTGGGCTCTCTGCTGACAGCATTGAGCCTGCTTGGAATTCTCTCTGCCCTTCCCCCACTTATGTGCATGCACACACGTGTATACTCTCTCTCAAAAATAAACATTAAAAAAAAGAATTAAAAAATAAAAATAAAATATTCTTCTCCATCAAACTTATCACCATCTGGCATACTAGCTAGCTATTTTATCTAATTTATTGTCTTTCTCCCATCACAATGAGAGATTTACTGCTGGTGCTTAAATAGTGTCTGGTACACAGCAGGTGCTTAGTAAACATTTGTTAACTGAATGAATGAATCCATCAATCAATGTAATTATTTCACTAGCCCAATGCCCCAGGTTTAAGAGCCTTGGTCATGCATGTGACAGCCCTTGCCATACTCCTCAGTTCCCTTCTATAAGGCCTGGGCTTACCTTCCCCTTCACCTCTCTTAAAACTAAGCTTTCTTGGGGTACCTGGGTGCCTCAGTCAGTTAAGCGTCTGACTTCAGCTCAGGTCATGATCTCACCGCTCATGAGGTCAAGCCCCATGCTGGGCTCTGTGCTGACAGCCCAGAGCCTGGAGCCTGCTTCAGATTGTGTCTCCCTCCGTGTCTCCCTCCCTCCCCCCCCCCCCCACTCTCTCAAAAATAAAAAAACATTAAAAAATTTTTTTTAAATATCTTTTTAATTTAAAAACTAAGCTTCTTATTCCACCATCAGTTTTGTCTCCTTTTTGATTTCTCACTACCTGGTTCTCTCTTTCCCCAGAACAAGTCATGATTTGATCATATCACAAATTAATTTCTCTTGCTTGAGGATTCTTACCTACTTGTCCTCAAATGCCAAACTTGTGAATAAAAATTCAAAAGTTAGAAAAGATTTATTGTAACTTGAATACCAAAGACAATCATTCTGCCAATTTTTTAGGGGTGTAATTAGAGGTAAATCAAAATTCTCTCTTAATATGGATTCTGTCCCCCACAAAAAAAGAACCTAAAATCATCTCAAAACTAAAAAATTCCGGTAATTTTAATGCTCAGATACCCCAAAAAAGAGAGAGAGCGCGCACCCACTTTCTCAAATTTGAAGCATCCTACTGTAAGCAGATTCAGTGGAAGCCTTCCACAGAAACAAAAGAAACATAAAGCACCAATGGGAAACAGAACCTTCACATTTAATTTGGCTTACTCACATCTTATGCGGAGCTTATCAAGACCAAGTATTTTATCACTGGGACTGCGGAGAGTTTTTTTGTTTTAGTAATCTCTACACCCAACATGAAGCTTGAACTCACAACCCCAAGATCAAGAGTCACATGCTCTTCCAAGTGAGCCACAACCAGGTACCTCAGGACTGCGTAGTCTTTAAGGAGAAACAACGACAACACTGGGTAGAGGTACTGGTATCGACGAGAGGCCAAGCCAAAGACTAACAAAATGGTATCAACTGGAAGCTGCACAACCAATATCTCTGGTGAACACAGAAGCAAAAATCTTGAACAGAACACTAGCAAACTGAATCCAACAATACATTAAAAAAATTATTCACAATCAAGTGGGATTTGCTCCTGGACTGCAATGGCGGCTCAGTATTTACAAATCAATCAATGTGATATGTCATATCAAAAACAGGAAGGAGAATCATATGATCATTTCAACCGAAGCAGGAAAAAGTATTTGACAAAGTACAACATCCATTCATGATAAAAACCTTCAACAAAGTAGGTTTAGAAGGAACATACCTCAACATAATAAAGGCCATATATGAAAAACCCATAGCTAGAATCATCCTCAATGGGGAAAAACTGAGAGCCTTTCCCCTAAGGTTACAAACAAGACAGGGATGTCCACTCTCTCACCACTTTTATTCAGCATGGTATTGGAAGTCCTAGCCACAGCAATCAGATAACAAAAAATGAAAGGCATCCAAATAGGTAAAGAAAAAGCAAACTGTCACTATTTGCAGGCAACATGATACTATGTATAGAAAACCCAAAAGACTCCACCAAAAAACTGCTAGAACTGATAAATGAATTAAAGTCACAAGATACAAAATCAGTGTACAGAAATCTGTTACATTTCTATATACCAATAATGAAGCTTCAGAAAGGGAAATTAAGAAAACAATCCCATTTACAATTGCACCAAAAATAATAAAATGCCTAGGAATAAACCTAACCAAAGAGGTGAAAGACCTATACTCTGAAAACTATAAAACGGTGATGAAAGAAAGTGAAGATGACACAAAGAAATGGAAAGACATTCCATGCTCATGGATTGGAAAAACAAATACTGTTAAAATGTCTATACTGCCCAAAGCAGTCTACACATATAATGGAATCCCTATCAAAATACCAACAGCATTTTTCACAGAACCAGAACAAACAATCTTAAAATTTGTATGAAACCACAAAAGACCCACACAACTAAAACAATCTTGAAAAAGCAAAGCTGGAGGCATCACAGTTCCAAGACTGGAAGTTATATTATAAAGATGTGGTAATCAAAACAGTATGGTACTGGCACAGAATCAGATACACAGATCAACAGAACAGAAAATCCAGAAATAAACCCAATTATATGGTCAATTAACCTTCGACAAAGCAGGAAAGAATATCCAATGGGAAAAAGATAGCTTCTTCAACAAATGGTATTGGGAAAACTGGAAAGCTACATGCAAAAGAATGAAACTGCATCACTTTCTTAACACAATACACATAAATAAATTCAAAATGGATTTAAGACCTAAATGTGAGACTGAAACCATGAAAATTCTAGAAGAGAGCACAGGCAGTAATTTCTCTGACATGGGCCAGAACAACTTTTTTCTAGATAGGTCCCCTGAGGCAAAGGAAATAAAAGCAAAAATAAACTATCAGATTACATCAAAATAAAAAGCTTCTGCACAGGGAAGGAAGCAATCTACAAAACTAAAAGGCAACCTACGAAATAAGAGAAGATACTTGCAAACAACACGTCAGATAAAGGGTTAGCATCCAAAATCTATAAAAAAAAAATTATAAAACTCAACACTCACAAATAATCCAATTTAAAAATGGACACAAGACACAGATATTTCTCCAAAGAAGACACAGATGAGGGTGCCTGGATGGCTCAGTCAGTTGAGCATCTGACTTCTGGTTTCAGCTCAGGTCATGATCTCACAGTTTCTGGGGCAGAGCCCTGCGTGGGGCTCCTTGCTGACAGCTTGGCGCATGGTTGGGATTCTCTTTCCCGCTCTCTGCCCCTCCCCCGCTTGCTTGCATCTCCCTCCCTCTCTCTCTATCAAAATAAATAAATAAATAAATAAATAAAAACTTAAAAAAAAAGAAGACATACAGATGGCTAACAGGCACATGAAAAGATGCTCATCATCAGGGAAATGCAAATCAACACTACAATGAGATATCACCTCATACCTGTCAGAAATGGCTAAAATCAATAACACAAAAAACAACAGGTGCTGGTGAGAATGTGGAAAAAAAGGAACACTTGTTCCTGCAACACTGCTACAGTCACTCTGGAAAACAGTATGGAGGGTCCTCAAAAAATTAAAAATAGAACTACCCTACAATTCAGCAATCATGGTACTGATTATTTACCCAAAGAATACAAAAATACTAATTTGAAAGGACAGATGCACCCCTATGTTGGATGAATGGATAAAGAATATGTGGTATGTATACATTAGAATATTATTCAGCCATGAAAAAGAATAAAATCTTGCCGATTTCAACAACATGGATGAAGCGAGAATGTATAATGCTGAGTGAAATAAGTCAAAGACAAATACCATATGATTTCACTCCTATATGAAATTGAAGAAACAAAACAAATGAGCAAAGGGGGAAAATACAGACAAATCAAGAAACAGACTCTTAACTATGGGTGGAGCAGGGGGAGGCTGGAGATGGGTCAAATAGGTAATGGGGATTAAGGAGTACACTTGTAATGAGCACCAGGGGATTAAAATAAAAACATAAAAACAAAACAAACAAAAAACCAAGAAACTATATGATGCTGGTGCACTCGAGGAATATGCAGGCCCTGAGTCAGTGGGAGCCAATATGAAGGACAGCTGATCAGGTGCAATACGACTTATCAAAGGCTTCAGGACAAGCAATACACAAGTTAGAAACAGCATGACAAGGAGCGCCTGGGTGGCTCAGTCAGTTAAGCGTCCGACTTTGGCTCAGGTCATGATCTCACGGTTCGCAAGTCTGAACCCCACTTTGGGCTTTCTGTCAGCACAGAGCCTGTTTTGGATCCTCTGTCTCCCTTTCTCTCTGCCACCCTTCCACTCTCTCTCTCTCTCCCCCCTACCTCAAAAATAAGCAGAAAGAAAGAAAGATGGCATAACAATGAAACATCAGAGGAACAAGTTCTAGGTCACCTGAGCTCAAGTTTTTGTAGGTGTCTTCCATGTACAACTCTAGGTAATGCCACTTTGTTTATTCAACAAGAAACTATTGAGCCAAGATGTAATATAATAATGGGTCTTTTTTTTTTTCTTTTTTTTTTTTTACTAAGAAAGCCAAAAAGGGGCACCTGGGTGGCTCAGTTGGTTAAGTGGCCAACTTCGGCCCAGGTCATGATCTCGCGGTCCGTGAGTTCGAGCCCTGCGTCGGGCTCTGGGCTGACAGCTCAGAGCCTGGAGCCTGTTTCAGATTCTGTGTCTCCCTCTCTCTGACCCTCCCCTGTTCATGCTTTGTCTCTCTCTGTCTCAAAAATAAATAAACGTTAAAAAAAAATTTTTTTAATAAAAAAATAAAAAGAAGAAAAAAAAGAAAGCCAAAAAACGTATACTTCATACTGAATCATAGGGGATATAATTTCAATTCCATTTGTTGAATTCAACTACCATTTACTGAGAACCTACTATGTGCCAGGTAGTATTCTAGGGACTGTAGGAATATAGACATAATCACTGACTTCAGGGAGCTCAATGACAGAAAGGGAAACATTTTCTGTCACGGGTGCAATATTACAAGGAAGTATCTGTATCTCGTACAAGCAGCAAAGATAAAGTGATTATTTGGGGGCATTCAGGGAAGTTTTAGTAAAAGGAAAAAGTGACAGAGGTATGAGGTTTTGAATAATAAATTGAGTGTACTCCCATCCAAAGAAACTGAACATAATTTTATATATACGTATGTACGTATATACATATACATATATATACACATATATATGTACATACGTATATATAAACTCTCTAGTCCCAGTAAGGTCAATGGCTCAGAAAAGCTACTAAAGATGGACCTCTCTCTCTATATTATGATGACGCTTTAAAGACTGGTATTTTCCTAATTTCTAGGTCACCCTCTTGTGGATCCAGGACTAGCCTTGCAGATATATCCATTTATTTTCTTCCATCAATGATGTTTCTGCTGAGAGCTCCCTGGAAAATCCCCATGTGACTAAAGCTGAGGCATCACACAAGTTAGGTGGCCCATAAAGCCTCACCAAATTCCAAAGCAATTCCTTCACAAAAGTCTAAAAATACCCGATAAATCAAATGAGGGCTTCTAACTCTAACCTTCAATGTTCTGGGCCAAATTTCCCCAATCTTCTTTGATAAGGGAAAAGTGCAGATCAAAAGACATCAGTTCTCAGAATACACTCAATCTTATTAAATACTTCAGACGAAAGGCCTTGTCACCTATCAGGATAAAGAATGCAGAAATAATTCAGTTGAGGAGGATTAGGTCAGATTTTGATCTCCCATTCGTTGGGATGATTATTTTTTTTAAAGCAGGCTTCACACTCAGCACAGAGCCCAATACCAGGCTTGAACTCATGACCCTAAGACCTGAGCTGAAACCAAGAGTTGGGCACTTAACCAACTGAGCCACCCAGGAGCCCCCATCATTCGTTGGGATTTTTACAGTGCTTCCTTAACTGGAATGACTTCAAAAAAACTAATCAAGGGTACCTGGGTGGCTCAGTCAGTTAAGCATCCAACTCTTGATTTCGGCTCAGGTCATGATCTCAAGGTTTGTGAGGTTGAGCCCCTGGATGGGTTCTGTGATGGCAGGGCAGAGCCTGCTTGAGATTCATTCATTCTCTCTCATTCTCTCTCATTCTCTCTCTCTCTCTCTCTCTCTCTCTCCCTCTCTCTCCCCTTCTCCCGCGTATGTAAGCTCCTGTTCTCTCAAAATAAACAAACATTAAAAAAAAAAAACCCACAAACTAATCAATGCAGTTCTATGACAAATAACTAAAACACTCTTTCTCATGTATCCCGAGAAATACTGTGTTGATTACATTTCTACCTGGAGGCAATAATTACAAATGATCTATCAGACCTCCAATTTCTTACAGAGAGTTGACTGAAGAGCCCCCCACCCCCACCCCCAGGCAATGATCTACATGAGCAACAGAGGTTCTGATGGAGAAAACTGATGTGAAAGCACTAATTTCAAGAGGAGGAAAGAGTGCCCTCTTTAGGACCTAGGGGTTTGAATCTACCTTTGCAATAAGCACCTCTTAAAAAGTCATTTCCCCTCTCTGCATCTAAGTTTTCTCATTAAAAACAAAACAACAACAAAAAAAAATCTGGACTAAATAAACTCTAGGGTTTCTCCAGTTTTAAGATGCCACGTAAATACTTTTCTCTTTTTCCTAATACCAGCCTTTCAAACTCATAGGGACTCCTGCTGTAAGCTGCAGGGAGCCACAAAACCCTGATCTGCTAGATTCTGGGCTATGAGACCCAAAAAGTTTCTGGTGGTGAGGAAAGGGCCTGCCACTCGAGTTACAGGTTATATGCTGGAGTCAGGACTACACAGACAGCTTGCCTTCTACTGCCCGCGGGCAAAAAGAGACAAACCATGAACTGGTTAATACAGCTCAGCACCATACAGCTATACTGAAATATATTCTTGTGCTTAATATTCTCGCTATTTGCAAACACTATGAATTAAATCAGCAGCACCGAGGATCAAAATATGCCTCTTTAGTCTATCTCCTACTACAAAGTCAAATGAATAAACCCTCTCCCTTCAAGTAGTCTAGGCACACAACAAGGACACCTTTCTTGCCAGCCAGCCTAGCCGAGCGGCAGCAACAGCCCAACAGTGACACCTGCTGGGGAAATAAAAGCAAGGGCTGGCTCATCAGCTAGAGAACATCCGGTTCTTTTTGAAGGTGGCAGAAGGGGCTAATTAGCACCTGTATGTATTAGTAATTTACACTACAAGGCAGCCACTCAAATCACGAGGAAGTGATGCCCCTTCTGTAAAGGGTGTGCACTTGGAACATTCTACAAATGTACCTCACTTTTGAGCAGGCTGTCAGCCTTCACAGTGCATTTCATCCTGGCTCATCTTAAGCGACTCCATAAATAACGTAACTACTGTATTTTACAATAAAACCATGCATTATTTGCATATTTTAAAAGAAAAAATATACATGCACAATTGTTCACAGCAAGATGACAAGGGATTTCATTTACTACAACATACAATTTTATTTTATTTTTTTTTTTATTTTTTTTTTTTAACATTTATTTATTTTTGAGACAGAAAGAGAGCATGAACGGGGAAGGGGCAGAGAGAGAGGGAGACACAGAATCGAAGCAGGCTCCAAGCTCTGAGCCATCAGCCCAGAGCCCGACGCAGGGCTCGAACTCGCGGACCGCGAGATCGTGACCTGAACTGAAGCCGGACGCTTAACCGACTGAGCCACCCAGGCGCCCCTACAACATACAATTTTAAATGTTTGAACTTTTTAATTTAAAACACAAACACAGATTCTGGGTTTTAAATGGTCTACTTTATCAAGAAGTTATTAACATTTTAGTCACATGTGACTATTTACATTTGACTAAAATTTAAAAATTTAAACACAGTTCCTCAGCTCACACTAGCCATATGTAACTAGTGCCTACCACACTGGACAGCACAGATACAAAACGCTTCCATCACTGTAGAAAGTTTTATTGGATGGCATTTCTCTAGAGAAACATATTATTTTCAGATGCACTTATACAAAGAGGGCATATACATGAATGAAAGCTGGCCAAGTGTTGATAATTTTTAAAGTCAGGTGATATGTATATGAAATTTATTATACTTTTCATTTTTATATGTTTGAAGATTATCATAATAAAAAGTTAAAGGAAAAGAAAAATGGTTCACCTAAAAATGAGGTATCACAGCAAGGAACATACCACGGACGACAGTTTAGAAAAATCTTTAGTCACACACACCAGAATTCAAATCCCCACTCAGCAAACTACTCATAGATCTTTAACAAGAAACTTGACTTCTCTGAGCCTTACTTATCTCAGCTGTAAGATGAGAAATTTAACACGTGCCTTGCACAGAGTTGTGGTGGAAATGAGAATTAATACAAAGACACAGCACCAGACACAGTACCTAATATACAGCGACCCTCAGTAATTGGTGTCTCTAATTATTATCAAACAGTAGAGTTTATTTTAAACCACTCAGGTATTTCTCCAAACAAGAACACATGAAAAGGCACTGCTACAATTGAATGGACAAAGGATGACCAGAGGCCCACTGGTACTTGGAGACAGGCACTCGTAGTAACTTCAGCTACTTTTAGAGCAGTAACTGAAGACAGTCCCTTTACAGCTACCTTTCACAAACTTTTTGTATGCCTGCTCTGCGTCAGGCACTGTGCTTGCTCCCTTCCCACTTCTCTTGACAAAGAGGAGTAACAGTCCCAGGCTCCTCTGAGCAAGACAAAATATTCCAAAGCTGGGAATTTAGGAGATGTTAACTCAGAACTGGTGTCAATTATTTAAGCATAGTAACAACCTCTATCAGTGTATCTTTCATATCCAACCAAGTGTCCCTATCTTCCCCTTAGCAACTACCCCCTAGTAACCATCTGGCATTCAACATGCTCTTTCATGCCTTATGATCTGCTGGTCCCCTAAAGTAAAAAGGTCTTTCCCTTTCCAAATCCTAGTCATCTTTCAAGGCTTGGTTTTGTATAACCTTCTTTGATGGTACTTCCCTTTCTCTGAAATGAGACTGCATTTAATCTGAGTACCACACAATGAAGCATTTGGGTCATCTACATTTTTTATATAATTGTATGTAAATAAGTCTTGCCTCTATAATTAATACCCCCAGTGGGTAAAGACCAGGTATTATACTTCTTTTGTATTCCCTACAGTGCCTGGCACAGTGCTGGAAAAATTGTAACCATTCAACAAATACTTATTAACTGGGTAACTCTCTAAAGCATTCTCCCAAAATAACAAGTACATTATGTGCACAATCCATATTCCCACCCTTGTTAGAAGCTTATGTCAGAAATTTCAGTTGCTTCAACAGAGGATGTAATGCAAAGCAATATGCTGTTTGGATCCAACAGGCATATTCTGGGAGTTGGTGATTACGCTAGATGTGACCTTTACAGAATTACAGAAAGAAGTCCCTAATAAATCAAGATAGATGCTCACATAGCCATACATGGAACATGTGGTGGGCGGGTAACTACACCCACTCTGTTTCTTCCATGGAAGAGTTGCCTGGGATGCCGATCTGAGTATGGAGAGGCCTTCCTTCCGTGAATTATTCTTCTTCCCCACCTTGAGGTGAATGTCCATCTGGAAGATCTCCTCAAAGAATCTTAATTAAGCAACTAACTTGCTATCCAAAAAATATGTATCTCTAAAGCAGACTTTCCTCAACACATATATACACGTATTATTTTCTTTTTCCTTTGTCAAGTTGCAATGCTCCAGAAGGTGAACACAGTTGTCCAAAGAGACACAACTGAAAAAAAGCCAATATACTAATCTGTACCAAGCAGGTTCTCTTTTACTACCTATTTCTAAGCACTGTGGACCATTTTCTTTTTCCACAATAACCAGCGCTGCACATACAATCCTCCAAGAAGGTCAAAGAACAGGGCAGAGGAAGTCAATGGCTCCACCTCCATTTACATCCCTAACCTGATCTGCACTCTCCTTTAGGCTAACAGTCTCATGAACTTAGCAGAGCCAGGTGACTTAGACTGCTAGGCCCCATCCTATCTCTGCCACCAGAGCAAGTTTTCCAGGAAGATGCAATGGACCTTAGGGAGACCAGAACCAGATGTATGGGTCCCAGACACTCCAGATCCAGCCACAACATCTACAGGACTGAAGGAAGAGACAGAAGGAGAAAAGTAAGGGATACAGGAGAAGACAAGAAAGCACCTGCTTACCTCCTGAGTGAATCTTCCTCGGAGCTCTCCTCAGGCATATCCTGATGTAAGGCCTCCTGTGTTACAGTTCCAGATCTGCTGGACTGGGTGTAAATTCTTTCCCAGTGGCCCGTCTCCTGGTTGAAGGCCACCCCCACAGTCCTCTCCTCCTGCGGACTAGCAGAGCTGCTCAACTCCAGCCTGCTGGAGCTGGGCGTTTGGCCCTCAGTCCGCTCAAGGGGTGGTAACTGGCTGCCACTTGACGGCATGCCCTCGAAGGTGCTGGGGACCTGCCAGGAGGAGCTGGCCTCACTAGAGGAGTAGTTGGGTGTGGTTCTTTCCCAGCGCAGGGTGTCGTTGTTGAAGGTCAGGAGATTGTGGCAGGCGCGGCAACGGTTTAGGTGGCCACGAGACAGGTTGGAGTTGTTCTCGCTGCTGTGCGGGGTGGGCTGGTGGGAGGGGCCTGGCCTCTCGGACTCAATGTTGTTATTGAGCATTTCCTGGGCCTGTTGGGTCTGGGGGGCTTCCCCGCTCAGGCTGTGGTCCAGCTCCTGAAGCCGGTCATATTCCAGAAAGAAGCGTCTCAGGTCACATTGAAGCTCATGGCGAATGCTGCCTGAGTTGTTTTGGCTGGAGCCATTTCCTCCATCTGACTCAGCTGCCAACCCTGAAGCTGGAAAACCCCTCCCTTCTGTGGCTGAAGTGTACACAGACGCCTGAGAGCCACCTTCTTGCTGTCTCAGCACAGACAGCAAACTCACCGAAGAGGCACTGGTCCTGGGCGGAGGCATGGATTCTGCCTCAGAGCGGGAGTTCAGACTGAGCACTGTCCGGGTCCACTCGGACCCTGTCAGCCCGGGAGCTATTTCTCGGTGATACCTAGAGGGGTGGCTGGACAAAGGGCCTCCCAAAGAGCGACGGGTGGGACCCAGACTGAGGTTGCGGAGCGTGTTGCCGGCAGTGCTGCTCTGGACTGTACTGAAGGCAGACGGCCGGTTCAGGAGGCCCTGGTCCTGCTGCGTTGACGAGGCCTGCTCCGGGGGATGGAAGGGCTCGGTCTGTACAAAAGAAAAGGAAGGGGTAGTAGCCCTGGCAGAAGCAGGGGGAACACTGTCCTGGTGTGGCAAGAGGGAAGGAACTCGAGTGCCAGAGCAGCGGCTGCAAAGGCACAGGATCCCAAGGTGCTGGCAGCACTCAGCTGTGGGGTAACTGACCCGCTGTCGGAGCCTGATGTAAGCGGAAGTCCTGGGGCGCTCCGTGGAGGGCTGAGGGGGAGGCGGTGGGGGTGAGGGGGTAGCAGACTCTTGCACTGTGCTTTGCTCTCCCACCTGGATGCCAGAGGAGCGGGAGGACAGCATGTGCAGGAAATTGTGGAGGAGAGGCGTCCGGCGAACTGGCTGTGATTGCAGCAGGGCACGCTGACGGTAGTGGGATAACTCTGTTCCGTCTATGGGGATCTCTGGTTCGTCATCACCCTGCGATGTGGAGCAAGGCGGGGCAGGGGTAGAGCAAGGCGGTTAGGTAGAACCTCCAGGTAAATTAAGAAAGATTAACTGTTGATAACCATCCGCGAAAAACAACCTTCATGGATAGACAACAACTCTACCCCGGAAGCACTGAGGACCAACCGGCTTCAGATTCAGAATCATCATATGGTATCACATTATTCATTTCCGATTAGCAACATTTCTGAATGAGTACAGCTGGCAAGCCAATTCTATTACAAAATGCATCTCTATGACGGAAGCAATGAGGGGAAGAAAATGTCAACCAGCCCAAGGCACATAATGACAAGCTATCCAACACAGCCTGGTGACTCTAATGAGGCAATCACCTGGGGGTTTCAGAATTGACTCCCCTGTCAAGATTATGGCTATAACTTTGAGCACACAGTCTGAAACTAGCTTTGAATTCCAACTAGAAAAGAAACACCTGGCCATTACAAATGACAAGTCCAAATAATCAGAACTGGAGAACTAGTTGAGAAAACAACCCACAGTTGAGATGCAGTTGGAAATGCTAACTTACCTGCTGATTAGAGGGGTTAACAATTGCTGTGAGTAAGTAGTGTCCAAGAGGGTCAAATCTCACGAGACTGAAAACACAGAAGAAGAAAAAGACAGACACACATAGATGTTAATTGAGAAGAGGAAGCCTGTGTTCAAATTTATAGCAATCATTACTAATAACTGTGGGATTACCCAGGTATCCACTTCACGCTGGAAGCTTTCAAAACTTTCAAACAGATTAAAATAATAAAGTTCAATACTTCTTGTTACTTCCTCACACTTGCCAGAATAGGGGAATATGTATCACAAAAATAATTTCAAAAAGCACCTAGGCTCTCATCCCAAGAAGCAACTACATTAAGCACATACTGGCTCATAGCTAAGAGCCTATCATCAGAGTAAAGCACAGGTCACTCCCAAACTCTGCCACAGGGTTACTTCTTCCCTCACACAGCAGCTCCACTGGCAAGGAGCAGGGGTTGTGTGACAGTGAACTATCTCAGCATCAAGTGGCTGAGACCAGAAAATTTTCTTATATCCAGCTGCGATACCAAGAGGACCAAAGAAACCAATGCCTCATCTGTATTTAATTCAGGCAATGTGTGTTTTGATCTTGGGGGCTAAATATCCACAGCAGATTTGATACATACTTACATCTCCATTTTCCAGTTTGATAAACACAGACAACTGGGGCTAACAACTACCTACCAAGCTAACCTCTACCTGAACAACTTTCAGGTGTTCCTCCCCCACACACACAAAAAAAAGGGCTCTACCCCAAGTCCAGATAGCTTTGAACCTAAAAGACCTTCTAACAACCCTGGTCTACAGAGCCCAGAAGAGGAGGCCAATAAGGAACAGCTAAAATGAACTGTTGATTGGCCAGCAACTTAAAAAGTAGGAGGAGCCTCACAGATAACCCCCTGCTCTGAACAGGCGTAACAAACTGCTTCCTGAGGTGACAGCAAGTGTAAATGCTCTCTGCCATGTGAGTCCTATGCCAAACATCACTAGTGGGCAGAGCACTCACCGGACCCGTTCCATCTCGCTAGCTGTCTTCACCACAGCAAAGGGCTCCCGTCGACTCCAGTCCCAGAAGTGGATCTCATTGGCAGTGGCAATCAGCAGGAGCTGAGCCGTAGGGTGGAAAGCCAGGGAAGCAATGGCATTGTTGCTATCTGTGAACCAGCTTTCACTGCCACCCTATAAATGAACCAATCCAAATAGTCTCCGGTTACAAACTAGCAGGAGGTTAGGATGTCAATTTCAAAAAAAAAAAAAAAAAAGGACCATTTAAGGTAAAATGACCACTTGTACAGCCTACTTTAAATATGTCCTCTGTAGACTGTTAAAAACTGAGAACAAACTGAGGGTTGATGGGGGGTGGGAGGGAGGGCAGGGTGGGTGATGGGTAGTGAGGAGGGCACCTTTTGGGATGAGCACTGGGTGTTGTATGGAAACCAATTTGACAGTAAATTTCATATATTAAAAAATAAATAAATAAATAAATAAATAAATAAATAAATAAATAAAAAATAAATATGTCCTCTGTAAAGTGTAGAAAATCAGTGATCTGGCAGTGTCACCAATTTATCAGAAAATTATTACTGTCAGCTCAGTTCTCCCAAGTCACCTATAATCCAAAGCAATGAGTATCCACACAATTCCTGTTTCTGAGGCCTGTGAAAACGCAAGCCTGGTGCGTGACATGGTAAACAAAAAACCACCAGCAAGTCAGGAAGCATATTGCTTTGGTGATCATGATCAGAATATAATACAATCCTCGCTCTAAAACAAAAGGCATCTATCCCAAACACGTTTTAGAACCTCCTATACTATGTCACGATGGGCAGATGGAAAAACAGTTAAACAGGGTGTTCACCTTAGAATGGAGGAATATTATTCCTATTACTTAAGTGGGCAATGACTACCGCTTACTCACATGTAGTCCTAAGAACCTAGCTAGTTTCTCCTCCAGTTAAGAACTCAATGGTAAACAACTCTCTGCATTTAGAGTATCAAGGAAATGGAAATACTTACATGCAAATCCCAAATCCTAACCTCCCCATCCAGGCAGCCAGAAGCAATAAGGCCTGAGATGGTGGGATGAAAAGTGACACACCACGGAGTGCGGCGGTGTCCAATCAGAGAATGAACACACTTGCCAGTCTTCACCTCCGTAATATAGATATTATGGTTCACGTGGGTGGAGGCCAACAGAGTCCTAGAGGATTGAAGAGTAGGACGTGAATGTGAAGCACACAGGAGGGTAACCAACCTTCTCAGTTCTGGACAATTGGCTTTGGAATATTCTCCACCCTAGCGTGAAAAAACTACACCTTAGGCATTACAAACAACCGAAATATTCTGATCTTTGAAAGCTCTGGCTTCTCCACACATCCCCTTCAGAGAATATTTTTTTCCAGGTAGGAAAATTATCACTCCATCAGTGGCCTATATCACACAGGCAAAGGATTGTAATTGAGAAACTTCCCAAGTTTTGATCCTCAATGTCTGTTGTTTCCTTTGCTTATTCCTATTATTTCTATGGATAGCACAGCTCATCTACCTTCTTTCCCCTTCTGATACACTGGCAAAGCTCTATTCAAGCAATGTTTCAAAGAACCCTTAGGGATGTAACTTGGAAGACCAAGCTAGACCAAATATACATAAAGCAATGCTATCACAAGTCTTAGGTTAAGTTATAGGTAAGTACTAGGTACCTGTCTGGGCTGAAGGCCAGTAAGAATGTAGAGCGTGGACTATCAGGCAGTTCTACTCTCTGAAAAACAAACCAAAAAAAAAAAAAAAAATTAAAACACATTATTTATAAACTATGACCTACTCTATCTCAAAAGCACATGAACCATAGTAGATCAGTATTCAGTATAAGCTGAAACACTGGAAACAGTGATCAAAGTCACAAATTGAAAGAGAAATCCAAATTACCTTTAAGAAAAATGTCTAGTTCTAAAGACAAAAGATATTTCTAGCCCATGAATTCTTCCAAATTTATTTTTAAAACTCTGTAGGTTAGATATATCAATTCTCTCACACAAAATAAATGGTATCCCAACTCTACATAATTAGCCCATTCTAAAACCCCACTCTACTGTCCTAAAAATCTTATCCCATTCTACCCCTAAAAATCTTATGTCAAAAATATCCATTGTTCCCACCTTGCCTTCCCATTTCATCCACCGGGTTTTATCTTCCACCAGCTCCTGCAGAAGCCGCTGAGCTCCAAAGGCCCGAGTGCCCCGTTCTCGCCCCCAGAGTATCCGGACAGCATTCTTCTCTGGAACAACCTTCATGGCGTTCAGTAGCCACTGTCACACCAGGCACAGGAAGTGAAGGAGCAAGCAATAGCTCCGCAAGCTGATGCAGCTAAATTGAGGCCATTCAGGTCCTTGTAAGTTGTCTTCATGGAAATCTAAAGGATGGACATGAAATTAAAGAATATCTATTCTGCAATCAGAGAAGCTTCCCACTGAAAACATGATTCTAGCTCAAAGAGGAAAGTTCTGTGTTTTAATTTAATGACACTTTCTCAGGAAAAGACCCTTCTCCCAGAACTTTTTTTCCAAAAATATTTCACCCTTAAATTCCTTTCATATCATCAATAGATCAGCCTTATATCTAAAGAATAAGCCATTCTCTAAAGCAGTTACTCTGTTATTATTTTATCAGATAAGAACTTTTGTTACACATAAAAATAAATAAGGTCTTGGGGCGCCTGGATGGCGCAGTCGGTTAAGCGTCCGACTTCAGTCAGGTCACGATCTCGCAGTCCGTGAGTTCGAGCCCCGCGTCAGGCTCTGGGCTGATGGGCTCGGAGCCTGGAGCCTGTTTCCGATTCTGTGTCTCCCTCTCTGTCTGCCCCTCCCCCGTTCATGCTCTGTCTCTCTCTGTCCCAAAAATAAATAAAAAACGTTGAAAAAAAATTAAAAATAAATAAATAAATAAATAAATAAATAAATAAGGTCTAAAACCCTGTCAAAAACAAAAAACAAAACACAGCACCTGCCCTCCCCTTCTGGGCCACACTGCCTCCTTAGTCACCAGCTTCTCCCCCCCGCCCCCCCCATCACTTGGGCAGCTTCCAAACCAAAGAACAGGTAACCAATTCTAAAAGGCTATTTATTACTTGAGGGCTGGTTCTTATGCAGCAGCCTCAACTCTTATCTCCTCCCTAAAAGCATGTGCATAAGGACTACTTTGGGGGTATCTTTCTCACTCTCCTTTTCTCTTTTCCACAAAAGTTCCAGAGTAGTACAGAGAGGAGAAAACAGAAGAAAAAAATTTCAGTTCCTTTTTCTCATCCACCACAAGCCATAAGGGCATAAAACTATCACCACACACACACACACAAAAAAAAGGTCAACTAGCAGCAAAATATATATATACACATGTGCAACAATTAAAGAATTGTGGCTCCTCTATACAATGGAATATGCAGTCCAATAAAATGGCATTTCAGAAGAATACACGTAAAATGTTATTCACTGTAGCACTGTTTCTTCAAATGTTATGGAACATTTCAAATGTGCAGAAAAGTTGAAAAAACAGTACAATAAACACAGTATTCACCAGTTAAAACTCAAGAACTGTTAACATTTGGTCACATTTGCTTTATCTGTCTCTATGGACAACACTATATATGTGTTGTTTTATTTTTTTCTGCACCATTTCATCAGGCATCAATATGCTTTAACCCTATCTACCTTACTGTGCATCTGCAGGGAATAAGGACGTTTGACTTCATAACCACAATACCATTAGGTACACTGATTATCACCTAATACTCAGTCCTCATTCAAATGTCCCCAACTATTTAAAAATGGCTTTAATAGTTGCCTTAAAAAAAAAAAAATCCAATCAAAACTCAAGCAATTAGTTTGGATGTTATATCTCTTTAGTTTCTTTTATTCTAGAATGGCCTCCAAATTTTGCTTTGGTTGGTTTTACCTTTACTTATTCACAAGCTTTTTAAAATCCCAGGACAGGTACCTGGAGACTGTCTTACATACTAGTTTTGTCTGATTGTTTCTTCACAGTGCCATTTAGCTTACCTCTCTATCCCTCACATTTACTATAAATAGAAGGTTAGGTCTAAAACACTGATTAGATTTAGGTGAAGTATTTTTGGCACCTGCTTCACAGGTGATAGTATCTATGTATCACCCTCCCAAGCCCCACCCCCTGCTACAATGAAGCCTATCAGGTGGCACATATCCTCAGACTGAGTTGGTGGGACTTGGAAAATTATGTGATCATTTGGCAAAATATGACCACTTGGGTGAGTTTGTAACTGCCAGAGCTCTCTTTATAAAGGTACATCCCTCCCCTTTATAATTAGCCATCTGTGGTTAATATTTGGCCTCGATGGAATATCCTGTTCCTTCTCAACTTTTTGCTTAATGATTTAGCAGTCACTGATGATTCCTTCTTGAATTATTTCCTTTAGGAGCTGAAAAAACGTAGATTCTCAAATTCCATCATTATTTCTACATTTACTAGCTGGCATTGCTTTGGAAAGAACTTTTCCTTAACAACTGAAGCACAGCAAATGCTTTTTTTTTCCCCTTTAATTACTACTTCTGTCTTATTGTTTGTAACAGCAAAAAACTGGGGACAACTAAAGTGTCGATGTAAAAAGGGGACTGGATGACTAATCTACAATAAGGAAGATTCTCTGGGTACTGATAACAAGAAATCTCCAAAATAAAATATTGCTAATAGGGGTGAAAAAGCAAAGTACAAAACAATATGCATAGCAATGCAACTTTTTGAATAAGAGAAGAAATTAATGGTCACTCGTTAGGGACTAAAGGGAAAGAATGAATGGAGATAAATATGGAAATAAGACTTCTCAAATGTTTTCATTTTGTGTCACTTTTATTTTTGAAATGCATTACCTATTCAAAAAATTTTTAAGTGTATTTATTTATTTTTGAAAGACAGAGAGAAAGAGAGAGAGACAGAGCAGGGGAGGGGCAGAGAGAGAATCCCAAGTAGGCCCTGAGCTGTCAGAGCCCAACGAGGAGCTTGAACTCACAAACTGCGAAATCATGACCTAAGCTGAAATCAAGAGTCGGACACTTAACCAACTGACTGAGCCACCCAGGTGCCTCAAAAATCTATTTTTAAAATTCTTTTTTTTAATGTTTATTTATTTTGAGAGAGAGAGAGAAAAGAGAGCTCGTGAGCAGGGGAGGGGCAGAGGGAAAAGGGAAGAGAGAATCCCAAGCAGGATCCACACTGTCAGCTCGATCTCACAAACCATGAGATCATGGCCTAAGCCAAAATCAAGAATCAGACACTCAACCAACTGTGCCACCCAGGGGCCTCCAAAATTTATTTTTTAAATATTTAATGACGTGAAAAAATACAGTGAAAAAAGCAGAATAGAAAATTACACATATAGTATGATCCCTATTTTGTTAAAAAAAAAAAAAAGATCTTGGAGAACAGTGATACAAAAGAAATATAAAAAAAAAAATACTAACCAGGGCACCTGGGTAGCTCAGTCAGTTGAGCATCTGACTTCAGCTCAGGTCTCACAGCTCAGTTCATGGGTTTAAGCCCCACATCAGGCTTGCTGCTGTCAGCACAGAGCCCACTTTGGATCCTCTGTCCCCCTCTCTCTCTGCCCCTCCCCTGTTCATGCACTATCTCTCCTTCTCAAAAATAAATAAACATTAAAAAAAAAAAATACTAGGGCACCTAGGTGGCTCAGTTGGTTAAGCATCCAACTTCCGCTCAGGTCGCGATCTCACAGTTGGTGGGTTCGAGCCCTACGTCAGGCTCTGTGCTGACGGCCTGGAGCCTGCTTCAGATTCTGTGTCTCCCTCTCTCTGCCCTCCCCTCCTCACACACTCTCTCTCTCTCTCTCTCTCAAAAATAAATAAACATTAAAAAAAAAAACAACTAACCATGCTTGTCTTTAGGTGGTGGGACTATAAGTAACTTAGTACTTAGAAGAGGTAATGTTCTCTTCACTTTTTAAATTTAAAAAGTAATAAATGCTTATTGTAAAAGTGAAACAACAATGGGCTTTTTACATTTCACAAATGGCTGCAATATGAAAAGTATACAACTAGACGTATCCAAACACAGACAGAAGGGAAAATATTTATAGCCTGTGCTGAAAGGAGTTTTCTCCCTGGCATATTAAAATGTAAAAAGCCAGAAAGACTCTACAGAAAGACACAACTCCAAGTTCCTAGACGGATACAGCAGAGTTCCCTAAGGAGTGATGAAGGAACAAACTCTAGCCTATATCCTCACGGGACAGCTCTCATCCCTCATTAGTGCACGATATAAATATGTACACACTGAACATGTCAACATTCTGCAGGCCAACCTCCTGAATAAACTAAGGATGAAGTAACTGGAAGGAAATAATCTACTTGGTGACCCTAACAACTCACGGTTTAGTACCAAAAGTCTGGAAGTTAAACCGCCACACAGCTGAATAATCATTAACCAGGAAGGTGCCAGAAATACAGTTCCCATTAGTTCATCTTAATCCTTTACTGAGTCTAATTTTTTTTTTTTTTTTTTGAGCCTATAATTCTTTTACCTAATACAGAGAAGTTCAGAAGAAATGAATTTTGGGGCACCTGGGTGGTTCAGTCGGTTAAGCATCCAACTTCTGCTCAGGTCCTGATCTCACCATTCATGAGTTTGAGCCCTGCATCAGGCTCTACAATGACAGATCAGAGCCCAGGGCCTTCTTCGGATTCTGTGTCTCCCTCTCTCTCTGCCTCTCCCCTGCTCGCTCGCTCTCTATCTCTCTCCCTCCCTCTCAAAAATAAACATTAAAAAAAATTTTTTTTAATGAGTTTTGAGGGGCCCTTGTCTTAAGAGTGTGACATAAAACTACTTTCACAGAAATACATTTAAACCATTTATAATCTTGAGGCACCTGTGTGGCTCAGTCAGTTAAGCACCTGACTCTCGATTTCAGCTCAGGTCATGATCTTGCGGGTTAGTGAGATCGAGCCTTGCATCGGGCCCTGCACTGACAGCATGAAGCCTCCTTGGGATTCTCTCTCTCCTTCTTTCTCTCTCTGTCCCTCCCCAACTCACACGCAAACGTTCTCTCTCTCAGAATAAATACATTTTAAAAATTAGATAAGTAGGGGTGCCTGGGTGGCTCAGTCGGTTAAGCGTCTGACTTTGGCTCAGGTCATGATCTCACGGTTCGTGAGTTTGAGCCCCGCGTCGGGCTCTGTGCTGACAGCTCAGAGCCTGGAGCCTGTTTCAGATTCTGTGTCTCCCTCTCTCTCTCTGACCCTCCCCCATTCATGCTCTGTCTCTCTCTGTCTCAGAAGTAAATAAACGTTAAAAAAAATTAAAAAAAAAAATTAGATAAGTAAACCATTTACAATCTTCTAATGTGGTAAAAATAGCAGCAGTCCAATTCATACCAAAAAAATCTGACCTTCTGAACCTGTGTGACTCAAGAGGAAGAAAATATAGGTCACAAACATCGTATGATTCAGAAAACTGTGATATGACCTGAAGTTCCTACAGGAATCGGAAGAGGAAAGAGCTACTACAAATACCAGTTATCAAGAAAACTAAAAACTCAAGTCTGAGCTTACCAAAGAGCTTATCTATCAATTCCCAAGGACCCAGACACACTAAAAGTTCAAACAAGAGAAAGCTGGACTGATGCCAGAAGTCAAAGGGCCTGAAACAATTGCACGGTCCCTCTTTTGTCTGAAGAAAAATATTTGCTCTGTTTCTTGAAAAGGATAAGAGACTTCCACTCCTTACAGCTACCTGAGAAGAGACTTTACTTTGTTCTCTATAAGGAACAAAAGGAGCTAAATCAGACTGAAGCCAGACAGGCCCTGTTGCTGAGGAGGAAGTGCCAGTCAAGTGTGTTTTTCATTCCTCTTTTTAAAAAGGAGGAAGAAACAAGTTTCCCAATCTGTCCCTTAAAGCAGGCTGAGACAAAGGGTGCCAAGAATAGTCTCTGTGATGCCATTACACAGTCCCCAGAATCAATTCTCCGTCCCCCAAAGCCTTATGCAAGGAGAACCAGAAGGACACACAGAAATGTGTACAAACCCCACCCCCCATGACATGACTGAGCACTCAAAAAAGATGGGAAGATAACCCACCTTTAAAGACTTTCTCTTCTTAATTCTAGGACATAATTGCATTTAACAACTACTAACAAAAATCACCTATAGAGTATGCCACAACCCAGTGGGAACTAAAAGTTAGATTTAAAGGTTCCTCTAGCAATTTGACTAATGCCAGAAACTTTACTCCACCTTCTCCCTAGAGGACTTCAGGCAAGTTACTTAACCTCCCTGAGACTCAGTTTCCTTCTTTGTAAAACAGGAATGGCAATATTTGCTTCATCAGGTTGTGGTGAGGCTCCAACACACAAAGAGTGGTGGAGTGTCAAAACTATTGCTGTTACTGCTGTCACTAGTACTGAATACTCCTCAGGGTTCACCGTGGTCTCCTTCGCCAAACAATACAGCCAACTAAAACCCCAGAGACCCAAGATGCCACCATTCCCAAGAGTAGCAGATTTTTCTAAGAAATACTTCAAAGGCTATTACCAGACAACAAAGTAAAAAGTACTCAGGAAAATAAAGGATATTTGTGTGGCAAAAATAATTAAATGAGATATGAGCTACCTCTACAAAAGTCAAGTGAATTAAAAAACAACCAGGGATACCTGGGTGGCTAAGTCAATTGAGTGTCTCTCGATTTCGGCTTGGGTCATGATTCCAGAATTGCGGGATCCAGCCCTGTGTTGGGCTCTGTGCTGAGTGTGCAGCCTGCTTGAGATTCTCTCTCTCTTTCCCTCTGCCCCTCTCTCCCACTTGTTCTCTCCTTCTCCCTCTCTCTCTCTCTCTCTCTCTCTCTCACACACACACAAACACGCACTCACTCTCTCTAATAAAAATAAAAATAAGAACAGAACTAACTCAGAACTGTATCTGCAACCTGGCTAAAAATTCAGACCCAAAATCCTACCTTCCAATAGCATTCCAGAAGTGTGAATCAGAAAACTAACAGACCTCGAACGGGCTGTTAAAATGAGTCCAATCACCTCATTTCTTGAGTATCTGCATCTCTCTCCACTGCACTAAGTAGGCAGTCTAGGAGTCCAATCAACTGTGTAATACCAACACACATTCCATAACACAGAGGATCCATCCCAAGGTTAATTCTCTCAAGAAAAAAAAAAAGTTCTTTAAATACTAAATCTAGGACTACTTGCATAAGTAAAGCTCTCCCAACAACTGGAAAATTAGCAACAGAATGTCAGGCCTTTAATTAGAGGCCTAAAAGTGGCCCAGTACTCTTTAGAAACTCCACGTAGGTGGAAATATACACAGTTTTCTACAATTGGCAGCTTTGTTTTCATTAATAGGACTTTTTACAAGACATTTTAGGATACTTCAAATGACACTATATAGGATCCAAATCCAAAATCCAAAATGAGAGTGCCACAGCCAGCAACCAGACTAGAATACTTCCACACAGCCCTGCCTGACTCCTAGACTAGACTGAGCTTAGAGGTGGGCAAGAAAATTCAGGGAGAGCATCACCAATCTAGAACAGGTAGACACAGGTAACACATTCTGAAGGCAAGCACACCTGGAAGCAGAAAAACTTCATCTATTGCCTGAATTGTGTAGTACTAGGTATGGACTTCTAAAAGATATCCTAGGGGCAGGGCACCTGGGGTAGCTCAGTCAGTTAAGCATCCAACTCTTAATTTCGGCTCAGGTCGTGATCAAGCCCTGAGCAGGGCTCCACGCTGAGTGTGGAGCCAACCTGGGATTCTCTCTCTCCCTCTCTCTCTGCCTCTCCCCAGCTTGCATACGCATGCCTGCTCTCTCAAAATTAATAAACATTAAAACAAAATAAATAAAATACATGAAATAAAATAAAATAGAATAGAATAAAATAGAATAAAGATAGCTTAAGGGTACCTGGATAGCTCAGTCAGTTTAAGCATCCGACTCTTGATCGTGGCTCAGGTCTTGATCTCAGGGTCATGAGTTCAAGCCCCACGTTGGGCTCCACGATGGACATGGAGCATACTTAAAAATAAATAAATACATAAAATGCATAAATACTAAAAAATAAAAGATACCCTAGAATATGCCAAAGTGATAAATGTGGTTAAATCCAGATAGAGAAATTTTAAGTAATTTTTTAATCCATAATTTCTAAATAAGAGCTGGCCTGGTATAGCGGTATATGGGCCCTGCAATCAGACTGGCCAACTGAATCCCAGCTCTTCATTTTCTTGGCAAAAGAAGGTTTCTTGAAACAGTTACTGAACCAGCCTATACTTCAGTTTCCTCGTCTATAAAATGTGACCACTGAGAGTAGGTATATAACAGGGTTACCATGAAGATGAAAAGATTTACCAAATGAAAAGTGCTCACTATTCTAGAATGCCAATGCTTGTACTAGAATAATAATTTCATTCCGCAATGAAGAATTAAAATTAAAATAGCAGTAAGAGGGGCAACTGGGTGGCTCAGTCAGTTAAGCGTCCGAGTCTTGATTTTGGCTCAGGTGATGATCTCAGAGTTTGTGAGCTCGAGCCCTGCATAAGGCTCTGTGCTGACAGTGCAGAGCCTGCTTGGGGTTCTGTCTCCCTCTCTCTCTGCCCCTCCCCTGCTTGCCCTCTATCTCTCTCAAAATAAATAAAAGCAAATGTTAAAATAGCAGTAAGAAAAATTTTTTAAATCAGATAAATGAAATTTAATACAAATTCTCTTAGGCGAAATGAAACTGTCCACTGTGGCAGTCTTCAAACCATTTCATATAAAGGATCTGAGTACTGACATCTTTAAAAAAATAAAACTACAGGGTAATGGTTAAAATAACAATACCCAACACTTTCACAGTGCTTTTGATGTCCCAGGAACTGTTCTTCGTACTTTACATAAACTAATTTATGATCCTCACAGCCACCCCATCAGGTTCGTGAGGTCCCAAGGGAACAAGTCACACTGTCAGTGGTGAATTCAGGATTCAAACCCAAGCAGTCTGGCTCCAGAGTATAAATACTTAATTACTACAGAAAACTCCATAGTGCCTGAGATAGAACTTCCTAGCCAGTCTCTCTTCTAGTCATTTACTAGCCTCACATGTATTAGCCCCTCAATAATTGTTTTACTGCCTTACAAAATCAATTGGAAATCTGTTTGCTTAATATTTGTAATGTTCATTTCCTCAAAGGAGAAGAAATTAAAGAATGACAGCAAGGAAAATGAAAAAATTCTCACCCCTTCCTTTACATCAATATATGGTTTTTGAGAGAAAAAAGGACTCTAAAGTCTTTGACGAGAAATGACTCTGAATTTGATAAAATACCATATGAGAGTATATCATGAAATTCAGCCACTCTGTATTTACCCTACACAACTACCAACTCCATCAAAGTAAAAAAAAAATTACTTATCAACAGGAAATAGAGATAGATGCCACAGCAAATTTACTTCTGTCTGGCTGCTAGGCCACAACATAAATCTTGAAAACATTAATCAACAGAAGATATGATTCTGCGTACTCAGTCAAACCTGTGTATACTCTTTTGTCAAACATGAACTATAACATAAACACATCTGAGAAAAGAAGGGGACTCTTACATGCATGGTCTCATGCCAACCCTTTCTCATCCATGTGGCGGGCAAAGTGCTAGTGACCTCCTTGCACTGCCAGAGTTAGTTCCAAATCAAGATTCTCTATAACCAACTTAGTTTACCAGCCTGTGCTAGACTCTCTCCAAAGACAGCTGCCATCAAATCCTTCCTACTCTACTCCCATGCTGCCCCACCCATCAAGGGATAACATATTTTTCATCGCCCTCCCCGCCCCCTCACCCGAATATGGGGCTGAACTTGTGACTTGTTTTGACCACAGAATACGGCTGAAGGGCTGTGTCAGTTCCAGGGCTGGCAGCTTCATATTTGAAAGACAGCATATTCAGAACAAAGTACAGAGGCAGTGGACATTCTGAGAGCAGGGAAGGGAATATGAGATATTATATTTTGGGGGCTTGAAAGTGCCAGATATAAAGGTGATGTGATTTAATGGGTAGAGATATGACAAAGACATAAGAAGTTTCAATGACGGACTCTTACCACTGAGTTGTTATATAATCTTTTACAAATCACACTGGTGCTGAATTTCATTTTTCTCCAGGTACAAACTGAAAGTAATAATACCCTTTTTGTAACTTAAAGGAGTCATGTCCTTGGAGAACATCAGAAGAAATGGGTTACAAAACATTCAAGGCAGAGTTACTACTTTTGGAAGTACAAGCCAAGTTAAGAACTAACAATAAGGACAGTGCACAATAAACAGGAGTTCGTACAAAGAAGTCTGGCACCTTCAGTTACGAGACAGTGCAAAGGAAGCTACAGGAGCCATGAAGCAGAATCAGAGAAGACCTTTAATTAATCACCTGACAGATTAGAAGCAAATAATTTGAGAGAATCAAAACCAATGCAATCAAAATCAGACACATTCTTCATAAGAACCAAAAGCCCAGAGATAAAACGCTAACAGAACCTACACCCCTACTGCAGATATGCACAACATCTATGTTCTGAATTACAAAACTCTTCAATACAATTGTCTCCACCTAGAAAGCCAGGCTAAGACACGGTAATGAATTGAGTACCCGGTACAAAGACTGTCAGCCCAAATTTACCAAGAGATAAGCAAGCAATACGACCTCTTTTGTTCTCATATCCACCATCACCCCCAATGTTTTTTTATATATATCAATTCAGAATAAGGCACACTTCTACATGGTATATCACAAATAGGCTAACAGCCTTACAAAATGTTTTGAAGATACAAAACTAAGTAAATTCTAATTACTGTTTTTATAATAAAGAGGAGGAAAAGGCACTAGCTTTTCTGCTGCAGAGTTTGCTTACTAGGGTTCCTAAAGTAAAAATAACATGACCTAATGTCTGAAACACAGCAGAGTTTGTACTCACAAACAAAGTGTGATCAAAACTGGAAACAGAAAGCCGTAAGTTCCAAATCTGAGACTGACAGTTTTCCTTATTGTCACTTACCTCAGAAGGATAACGAAAAAAGGAATGAAGTGTTATCTGCAAACTATTCTGGGGAAACCGGACTAAGAATACAAGAATCCCTGGAAACTCAAGGAAGAGCAAGGAGGAAACCACTGAACCAACAAGAAAGTGAAGCTCAATTTTTGAGTCCCAAGCTATCAACAGAATCAAGAAGCCAGGAAGGTTAGCCTTAAATGCACAAAAATGGCGAGAGACTTTCTATTAGTAAGCAGAGAAAAAAGAGTAGCTTTTGATGAAAGAAATTTCAGAGGCAAAAACAGCTTAACCCCAGAACTGGGAACTGACCCCAACTGCCTCAGGCAAACAGACCTAATGACTTTGGCAACAACATCCCTTTCATCCACCCACAATATTAGGAGGCTGAAGTAAAGCTGATTTCAAATCATGAAGGATCACATCTTTCTGTTTTCTGCACAGTCTTTGGGAAAAAGAAGTGCAACTCTCCCCCCCACAGTAACACATTGCCCCCAGGATTCCTGGAAACCCCAGGAGCCATAGCAACAGTATTGTTAAAAGCTTGGAGAACATTAACCAAGAATCCTCAGGAACCCCAGGACAGATGAGATTACTGAGATTATTGAGATGAGATTATTTAAGAAAAATAAAACCTGGAAGAGGTTACGAAATGCATCTAGCTTTGCAAGAGGCATCAGTAGCCAAAGCAGGATTTGAATTCAGGCTTTTTCTTCAGATAGTATCAGAACTTGACTCCCAGTCCTTGGCTCGGCAGATACTGTGTTCAGTGTTCGGTGTTCTCCAATGTTAGAGTCAGCCCAGGTCAGGTTCTTGGCTGACCAGAATAGGGAAAGAAAAAATCTCCCTCAAGGCTTCAGGAAAAGAAGTCAAATTAGTAAATGTAGAGCTCTTATGCTAAAATGTCCAGATGCCCCTCCATCTTGCCAATCACATTTCTCACCCAATCAAAATAAATCACTGGATTTAAGAACCTGGATTCCATTTCCCCAACTTTCCGGATAAAAAAACAGTTAAAGAAGGGGAGGAGAAGGGGACACCTTGCTGGCTAAGTCGGTTAAGCGACTGACTCTCAGTTTCGGCTCAGGTCATGATCTCACGGTTTCATAAACTCACTGCAGTGCAGAGCCTGCTTGGGATTCAATCTCTCTCTCACTCTCTCTCTCTCTTTCCCCCCTCCTCCACTCACTCACAATAAATAAACTTTAAAGATTTTTAAAAAAGGAAGGGGAGGAGAAAGATGCAAAAGCAATGATAGCCAAGAAATGTTTATTGAACATTTACTTATGTACTCAGCACTATTCTAGGCACTGAGAATACTTAACTGAACATCCTTGCCCTCAAGATGCTTATGTCATTATGTAATTAAAAATTGGGGCGCCTGGGTGGCTCAGTCGGTTGGGTGTCCGACTTTGGCTCAGGTCATGATCTTGCAGTTTGTGGGTTCGGGCCCCGCGTCGGGCTCTGTGCTGACAGCTCAGAGCCTGGAGCCTGTTTCGGACTCTGTGTCTCCCTCTCTTTCTGACCCTCCCCCGATCATGCTCTGTCTCAAAAATAAATGAACATTAAAAAAAAAAAAAAAAAAAAAATTGAGGAGTGCTGCCAACACCCCGGCGGAGAAGCTGAGGTCATCAATGAATATGAAATATTTAAAGTGGATACAAAACTGTTTCAGCAATGCAGACAATTAAGGGTGTTGTTGTGAGCGATAGTGCCGTTGGTAAAACATGCCTCCTGATATCCTACACAACAAACAAATTTCCACTGGAGTAGGTACCGACTGTTTTTGACAGCTATGCAGTCAGTTATGATTGGTGGAGAGCCATATACCCTTGGACTTTTTGATACCACAGGGCAAGAGGATCATGACAGGTTACGACCGCTGAGTTATCCACAAACAGATGTATTTCCAGTCTGTTTTCCAGTGGTCTCTCCATCCTCATTTGAAAATGTGAAGGAGAACTGGGTGCCTCAGATAATTCACCACTGTCCAAAGACTCCTTGCTTCCTTGTTGGGACCCAAATTAATCTCCGCGATGACCCAAGATTGAGAAACTTGCCAAGAACAAACAGAAGCCTGTCACTCCAGAGACTGCTGAAAAGCTGGCTCGCGACCTGAAGGCGGTCAAGTATGTGGAGTGTTCTGCACTCACACAGAAAGGCGTGAAGAACGTATCTGACGAAGCAATATTGGCTGCCCTGGGGCCTCCAGAACTGAAGAAGACCCGCAGGGGTGGGATGCTATGGACGTCTCCAGACCCTTTTCTGCACAGCTGGTGTCAGCATCGTACTAAAAGCAACGTTAAATCAAACTTAAGATTAAAAATTAAAATTCGTTTTTGCAAAAATAAATAAGTAAATAGAGGATACTTTAGTGGCGCCTGGGTGGCTCAGTCAGTTAAGTATCCGACTTCGGTTCAGGTCATGATCTCACGGTTCGTGGGTTCGAGCCCCGCATTGGGACCCGTGCTGACAGCTCTGAGCCTGGAGCCTGTTTCGGTTTCTCTCTCTCTCTCTCTCTCTCTCTCTCTCTCTCTCTCTCTCCCTCCCTCCCTCCCTCCCTGGCTCACACTATCTCTCTCTCAGAAGTAAATAAATGTTTAAAAAAAAAAAAAAGAGGATATTTTCAATTACTCAATTACTCAATACGCTAGGAAGAAAACAAGGATGGGGCGCCTGGGTGGCTCAGTATGTTGAGCTGCAACTTCAGGTGAGTTCGAGCCCTACATCGGGCTCATTGCTGTCAGCGCAGAGCCCACTTCGGATCTTCTGTCCCACTCTCTTTCTGCCCCTCCCCTGCTTGCGCTCTCTCCCTTTCTCTCTCAAAAATAAACATTAAAAAAATATGGAAAGGAATGTTTTTGGGGGGGCAGATCAAAGGGAGGAAATCAGTAGCTGAGCATCATTTCCCATTTTTCTGAGGGAGACTGAGAAACTGAGTAAGTCAGGAGACCTTTTTGTGTCCTCACATCTAGCAGGTCATAATTATAAAGTTGATTCAGAAGAGAGAATGAATAAATTCAAATGAATCTGAGTCAGAACACAGTGACTCATGCTATATACCCTGACATCCATGCCTCAACCTACCTATCCATAAAAGGGACTACTCTCACCACAGCTAACCATTACTTGCCTCCTGGAGGGTTGTATTAGTTAATATTTGTAATTTTATTTAATTTTTTTAAATGTTTGTTTATTTTTTGAGAGAGAGCACAAGTGGGAGAAGGGCAGAGACAGAGGGAGACATAGAATCTGAAGCAGGCTCCAGGCTCTGAGCTGTCAGCACAGAGCCCAAAAAGGGGCTGGAACTCAGGAACCTCAACATCATGACCCAAGCCGAATTCGGACGCTTAACAAACTAAGCCACCCAGGCACCCCAATTTCTCCCTTTTTTTTTTTTAATTTAAAGAAGACATACCATAAAACCCAGCAACCACACTCTCAGGCATTTATCCCAGAGAAATGCAAAACTTACACAAAAACTTGTACACAAATGTTCACAGCAGCTCTATTCCTAATAGCCAGGAACTGGAGAAAAATTCAGATGTTCTTCAATGGACAAATGATTAAACAAACTGTGTAACATTCAAAACATGAAATACTACTCAGCAGTTAAAAAGAAAGGAACTATACTGATTGATTCAGGCAACCAAGTTGAATCTCCGGGGAATTAGGCTGAGTGGAAAGGCCAATCTAAAAGGTTACATATGCTCAGGTCATGATGTCACGATCTGTGGGTTTGAGCCCCACTTCGGACTCTGTGCTGGCACCATGGAACCTGCTTGGGATTCTCTCTCTCTGTCCCTACCCTACTCATGCTCATGTTCTCTCTCTCAAAAATAAATGAAGTTAAAAAAAAAAAGAACTTTTTATAACTAAATAGCTACATATGGGGGCACCTGGTTGGCTCAGTCAGTGGGGCATACAATTACATCCTTTTTAAGTTGTAGTTGACCTATGTACATAGAATTCTTGAAATAACAAAGACCAGATTAGTCGGGGGGGGGGGGTGCGGATTACAGATAGGGCAAAGGAAGTAGGAGATGGACCACCTTCTCCTATGGGTATTTCCCCTTGATTCTCTGCAGAAAGCTTTACTGCAACTTTACCCATTGCACTTGCCTGATGATTTATGATTTGGGGATGGGTGTGGCTATAAAAGGGCATCAAGGGAGATCCTTGTAGTGATGGAAATGTTCTGTATCTTGTTTCAATGGAAATATCCTGGTTTTGTAAGTTATTAAAATTGGGAGAAACTGGGTAAAGGGTACACTTGATCTCTCTCTCTCACATTATTTCTTAAACCTGCATGTAAATCTACAATTATCTCAAAATAAAAGTTTAACTTAAAAAAAAAAGGTAACATATGCTCCTCAGTAACAAGTGAAAATTAGTCTGATCAATCGCCCTCCCAAACCCTCCCATTTCCACCCTCCTGAGATAACTATGCAAACTCACTGCTTAGACAAACATGTAGGCATCTTATTAGATGTTTTGTGTATCAAAATGAGATTATATATACTACATATTACCCTGCAACCTACCTACTTCACCTATTATCACTGTATCATAAAGAGCTTAAAAAATCTTTTAAGTGCCAAGCAGGATGGCAGGTATAGAATATTTTCTGACTGGTACAAATCTGACAATGTTTATCATGTTAATATACGGTAGCTGAGACAGCATCGTTTAGTGAGTGAAAAAGAGAGTTCCGTACAATACAGAAGCAGTATTGTAAAGAGATCCGCACAAATGCAAGGTCTTCAGCAGCTATTCTAGGATCCCAAATGCCTCCTCCATGGAACTATCCTCGGGGGCCCACAGAGGAAGAAATGCTAAAAGATTTCTTTTCAGCAGAAAAGTGCTAGAGGGGATAATTCTCCCACATACTCAAGGCAAAGCAAACAAACTTCTCTGAAAATATATTACTCCTTCAAGCAGAAGTGCAAAATGCACAGTTGATAATTTTTAAAACATCCATTTTTGTAATAGCTACTACCACTTCTATTGAGTGCTAATGTTTTATATATTCTATCTCTAAAGCTCCCTCCTACCCCAGTCCCATTTTACAGACAAAAACCTGGCTCAGTGTGAAATTGCTCACCCATAGTCAAACAGTGAGTACACGGTAAAGTTGGTGTTCAAAGCTATAAAACTTGTGCTTTTCCTACTTTATCCGGTTTTTCTATATTACCACATACTAACAGAAGAGAGTCAATAAATTTAACACTGTATTTAGTGTTTTTAGTGTATTTAGGCAGAAGCCATTTTCCACATATGTCTGCTGACTTTGATCCAATTTTTTCCCCCATTTAGTATATTTTGGGGACAGTATACTATGTAGCACTATTGTAACAGGGACAGAAAGGTAAACAAAACCTCAAAGAGCTCTCAGTCTGGTGGGGAGTCTGCAACTGTTGTACACTGTAACTATATAGCTACTATACTGAAATGTGGCAAGTACTACCCACAAGGAAGTACAAAGTGCTATGTGTTTGAAGAACCCAGCTTCCACCCAAAAGCAAATGATAATCTCTCACATTAGCTTCCTTACAATTAATTGCTCTTCATTTCAATTCTGCTCTGATATACAACATCTTTCCATATAAAACACTGCTTTGGTCATACTCAATAAGTACAAATGAAGGCCTGCCAACTCAGGTCAGCATAAAGCTCCTTCTCTAAAAGTAATGATGCAATTTTTTAAAATTTTGGCAATGAAAATGAAGTATCTTTAACCTTTCTGGTCAAACAATGGATGTACGGAATTTAAACTGACGAAGACATCATTTTGAACATAAGATCTTACAAAGTTAAATTCACCTGTCCATCATTACAAGATTCACTAAGGGTAGCTCTAAGACAAAAGCCCAGGTTTCTCAAGTCATTGTATGGGGTTCCTTTTCACTACTGCTTCTTTCTTTTAAGTTCAATGAAAACGAACTTAATGAAGTTCAGGTTTTCTCTTTTCATCAACAATAGATGCATCCATGAATAAGTAATCATGCACAGTTCAAAAACTATCAAAAACAAACATGCTGAACACCATAATGAGGTACATATAGAGGTAAAGGACTGCCTATCCTTGGTATGGAAGAAGTTCTTCAGGTATTTGGGGGGTGGGGGATGTCAATAGATTCTTAAAAAATTAAAAAAGCCATCAACAACATCATCATCATCTCAGCAACAGCTAGTATTTTAGGGGTATCCACTATGAGCCAGGCAACTTGAAGGTGAAGGTTCTTTCTGATCCTTACAGCCACTCTTGAAAGAGAGGTGTTTGCACATACTAGGTTTATAGAAATATTCCCAAACTCCACAGCCACCCCAGGGGCTAATTCCAACTCCAGAGTGCCTGCTCTTTTCCCACTATCCCACACTCCCTAAGGACAGAATAACTGCACTGCATATGTGGCTGGGACATCAAGTCACTTAAAATTTTGACATAATTTCCCGACTGGCAGTTATGTAATTTAGCCACTTTTCAATCTTCACGTTTTTTAACTAATTTTCTTTCATGATTCCTCAGTGGCCTTCCAGGTTGCTTTCTTTTCTTTAAGAAGCAGAACCCTTTTTCCAGATGAAATCTTATGTGAAAACACTAACATATAAAAGAGATCAAAATGAGCTGCTCTGGTTTAAGCAGAGTGGGAGAATCAAAACTCTTCCTAACTCTCACGCCACCCCATAGGCACCTCCAAAGAACACACTTAACTCTGGGCACCTGGCTGGCTCAGTTAGTAGAGCATGCAACCCTTAGTCTCAGGGTCATAAGACCACAATGGGCATGGAAAGGAGGGGAGGGAGGAAGGGAAGGAGGGAGGGAGGGAGGGAGGAAGGAAGGAAGGAAGGAAGGAGAAAGAAAGAAAGAAAGAAGTGATAGTATATAAAACAAAAAAAGAATAACATTAACTTAAAGACTCCAACTTCTCTATCTCAGGTTTGCCATTCACCATCTGTATAACCTTTGGCAAGAAAATGTTTCACTTTTCCTGTCCTTTATTTATTTCTTTTAAAATTTTTTTTGAATGTTTATTTATTTTTGAGAGAGAGAGAGAGAGAGAGAGAGACAGAGCATGACCAGGGGAGGGGCAGAGAGAGAGGGAGACACAGAATCCGAAACAGGCTCCAGGCTCCGAGCTGTCAGCACAGAGCCCGACGCGGGGCTCGAACCCACGGACCATGAGATCATGACCTGAGCCGAAGTCGGACGCTCAACTGACTGAGCCACCCAGGCGCCCCTCCTGTCCTTTAAAATAGAGATACTACCATCCATTTTATAGAGCTTCATTGGTTTGTTATGAATATTACATGGAGGAACAAATATAAAATTCCCAGTACATGTTAAGTATTCAAAAGTTGGCTCCCCTCTCTTTTATCCTGCAGAGGTAACAGTTGTTGCCAATTCAAGAAAGCTCAATAAGTATATTTGATGATATCTGTAGTAGCAGAGAAGTGAACAAGTAAATGCTCCCACAGCTCAACTGAAATAGACATAATAAATCCTCCATTAAAGCAACCTACCAATGATAATACCCCCTCCCAGCTTAGCTTCCCAGTCAATGACCCATGAACCTCAAAAGGTGTTTTTTAACAATAGACGAGATTCTTTAATGTACACCCTAAAGTGTCAGGTGAATGTGTTAATGTTCTCAGTAATTTAACTTTGGCATTTCCTGAGCTGAGCATTTAAACTGGCAATTTTGGGGCGCCTAGGTGGCTCAGGCAGTTAAGCATCCGACTTCAGCTCAGGTCATGATCTCAAGACTCGTGAGTTCGAGCCACACCTCGGGTTCTGTGCTGACAGCTCAAAGCCTGGAGACTGCTTTGGATTCTGTGTCTCCCTCTCTCTCTCTGCCCTTCCCCCACTCAAGCTCTGTCTCTCAAAAAGTAAATGAACATTAAAAAAATAATAGTAGGGGCGCCTGAGTCGGTTGAGCAGCCGACTTCGGCTCAGGTCATGATCTTGCGGTCCGTGAATTCGCGCCCCGCATTGGGCTCTGTGCTGACAGCTCGGAGCCTGGAGCCTGTTTCGGATTCTTTGTCTCCCTCTCTCTGACCCTCCCCCGTTCATGCTTTGTCTCTCTCTGTCTCAAAAATAAATAAATGTTAAAAAAAAAATTAAAAAAAATAATAGTAAATAAACTGGCAATTTAATACAACATTTAATGAATATTTTTATATTTATGTTCTACAGCATGAACCAATGTTCGCTCATTTGCCCATCTTCTGGGCTTCTATTTTTCCAAGCACTACAAAACAAAAATACATCTGTCATGTGCACCTTCCTTAAGCAATTTTAATCTGGCCCTTCTAAACAGTCATTAAGAATCTATTACCTTAGTCTATTATTGATAATGTGTTCCCATTTCTACATGTGTAACAGGAGACCAAAACAATTTTTACAGGAAAAGATTCTCAGTCCTAATCTAAACCCAGCCAGCAACTCTCAAATCACACACACTATGGAAGCTGCAGATGTTGGCTTTGATCCTTATGGTTTAGGAAGAATCACAACAATAATACATCACATAGCCATGAAAAGACTCCTTTACGATAAAGAACACATCCCTGAGCGTTGAACATGGGAGCCAAGAAGATTCAGAATGCTAATCTTCCATTTTACTAGGAGACCTTGAGCAATTTACCTAGTCTCCACTGATTATTTCTTCATAAAGAAAATGAAAATATACTCATTACAATGCCAGAGATACTGTTTTGATTAACTACCTGGGGTTTGGTTACCAGGGACCTCAGAAGTCATCTTTCTCATCTCCTTCATTTCTTAACAAGCCCATGCTTGAGTCATCCTACAAAGACAGTTACTGAGTCTTTGAAGAACATATTTCACAACCTTCCTCAGTAATATCCCAGTATCTTGTTGTCAGGAAGTTCTTTCTAATTTGTAATCTATATCCCTTCTGCTGCAATTAAAACACATTCCCTCTTGTCTTCTATGGGAAAAGAACATCTGCTTAATACCACCTGAACAATATCCCTTCAAGAGATTTTAAAATATAGGAAGCCCATTTTAAACAGCTTCATGTAAATGCAACATGGCTTTAAATGGGTCATCTTAGACAAAGAACATGATTAAGAGTCTTAAATTCCCAATTCCATCACTGACTTGCTCTGAAGATGATAGGAAGTTAAAACCATGCAGATGCTGTACCTCAATTACCCCATCAGTAAAATGCAAATGATAAAACCAGTATGTTAGGAGAACTCAGTTCCTCAAAAAACTAAATATAAAGGCAAGAGATTCTCAATCCCAATCTAAGCCCAGCCAACAACTCTCAAATCACTCACTCTGTGGAAGCTGCAGATGTTGGCTTGATCCCTATGGTTTAGGAAGAATCATGACAATAATACATTACCAGATAGCCTTACAATTAATTACACGCCTAGGTAGATACCCAAAACAACCGAAAACAAGGACACGTACATGCATGTTTCCAGCAGCGTTATTTATGATTTCCAAAAGGTGGGAACAGTCCAAATGTTCTTCAATGGGTAAAGGAACAAATTATGATATATACATATACAATAGGTTACATATTGTTATGATTCCTCTTGTATAAGAAATTCAGAATATATCAACCTATAGATACAGAATGCAGACTGCTGATTTCCAGGGGCTGGTGGAAGGAGGGAAATGAAGAGAAACTGTTTTACTTTGGAGTAATCGAAATGTTTTGGAACTAAATAGAGGGTGGTGGTTGCAAAACATTATGAATGTATTAAAACACCACTGAACTGTTCACTTTAAAATGGTTAATTCTGGGGCACCTGGCTGGCTCAGTCAGCAGACCATGTGACTCTTGATCTCAGAGTTGTACATTCAAACCCCACATTGGGTTTGCAGAATTACTTAAAAATAAAATTAAAAAAAAAAATTTTTTTTTAATGTTTATTTTTGAGAGAAAGAGACAGAGCATGGGTGGGGGAGGGGCAAAGAGAGGGGAAGACACAGAATCTGAAACAGGCTCCAGGCTCTGAGCTGTCAGCACAGAGCCCGACATGGGGCTTTAACTCTGGACCAGTGAGATCATGACCTGAGCCAAAGTCCCAAGCTTAACAGACTGAGCCACCCAGGAACTCCTAAAAATAAAATCTTTTAAGGGACGCCTGGCTGGCCCAGTCAGTATAGCTTGCGACTCTTGATCTCAGGGTCATAAATTCAAGCCCCACATTGGGCATGGAGCCTACTTTAAAAAATAAAAATATAAACCAGGTAAAAAAAAACCCCCGGGGGGGTCAGTTAGTTTAAGTGTCCAATTTTTTTTTTTTAAAGTTTATTTTGAGAGAGACAGAGACAGAGAGTAAGTGAGGGGCAGAGATAAAGGGAAACAGAATCCCAAGCAGGCTCCGCACCATCAGCACAGAACCCGATGAGGGGTTTGAACTCACCAACCACGAGATCAGGACCTGACCTGAAACCAAGAGCTGGACGCTTCACCAACTGAGCCACCTAGGCACCTCTAAGCGTCAGACTCTTATTTTGGTTCAGGTCTTGATCTCACGGTTCATGAGTTCCAGCCCCACATCAGGCTCTACACTGATAGTGCGGAGCCTGCTTGGGATCCTCTCTCTCTGCCCCTCCCTGCTCATGCTCTCTCTCTTTCAAAATAAATAAATAAAAACTTTAAAAAATAAATAAATAAACAAGGGGTGCCTGGGTGGCTCAGTGGTTAGGCATCTGACTTCTGCTCAGGTCACGACCTAGTGGTTTGTGAGTTCAAGTCCCACATTGGGCTCTGTGCTGACAGCTCAGAGCCTGGAGCCTGCTTCAGATTCTGTGTCTCCTTCTCTCCCTCTGCCCCTTCCCTGCTTGTGCTCCGTCTCTCTCTCTCAAAAATAAAAAAATATTAAGAAAAAAATTTTAATTAATTAATTAATTAATGGTTAATTTTGCATTGTATGAATTTCACCTGAATAAAAAAAAAAAAAAGGAAGGCTAGAAGAATTAGTGGGGACAATATCCATAAAATGCTTAGCCCTTCCCAGAAAAGTCATCATATAAAATTCTAGGTAGACTGGTAGCCAAAACGTTTAATATTATCTCATTATAGCCTATTAGACTCTTAAGCAAAGAATATGTAAATGGGAAACAAAACAGAAACCAAAATAAAGTCTAGAGTCACATTTATATGTACTCTATATGGCAGTAAGAACCAATAAATACGTGACTGAATAAAGAGATAAAGTAGGGGCGCCTGGGTGGCTCAGTCGGTTAAGCGTCCGACTTCAGCTCAGGTCATGATCTCACAGTCTGGGAGTTCAAGCCCCATGTCCGGCTCTGTGCTGACAGCTCAGAGCCTGGAGCCTGCTTCAGATTCTGTGTCTCCCTCTCTCTCTCTGCCCCTCCCCTGCTCATTCTCTGTCTCAAAAATAAATAAACACATTTAAAAAAAATTTTTTTAAAGATAAAGTAAATAACCAAGCACATGAGCAAATTGACTATAGCAACAATGACCACAGGAAAGCAATAAGAAAAAATAAAAGTAAGGAATAAATTTTAAAAGCCAAAATACAAAGACACATTAAGTAGGGAATTGAAAAGAGAAGCTAATGACAGCAAAACTAAAAAGTACATAAACCCTTAAATTCCAAGGCCACATATACAAATCATGAGAATCACTACTCTTTCCATTCTGCAGTTACCCTCATTCCTTGACCTCTTTTCGCCACCCCCCCCCCCCACCCCCCAGCTTTTTTTAAACCTCTTTCTCCTTTAATCCAACCTCCTGGCAAGACACCAAGGCTAGGCCACCAAGAAGAAAATAAAAAGGTATCATTCCTATCTTCATGGACATTATATTGCTTCTTCTTAAAGTATTACTTCTTCTGGGGCGCCTGGGTGGCGCAGTCGGTTAAGCGTCCGACTTCAGCCAGGTCACGATCTCGCGGTCCGTGAGTTCGAGCCCCGCGTCAGGCTCCGGGCTGATGGCTCGGAGCCTGGAGCCTGTTTCCGATTCTGTGTCTCCCTCTCTCTCTGCTCCTCCCCCGTTCATGCTCTGTCTCTCTCTGTCCCAAAAATAAAAAAAAAAAAAAAAAAAAAAAAAAGTTGAAAAAAAAAATTAAAAAAAAAAAAAAAAAGTATTACTTCTTCTGGGAAGACAGACAGGCTAATAATTACCAAAATATACAGACCATCTCCACTTCCTCCCGTCCCACTTTTTAAATCCACTTCAGTGGATTTCTGAGGTTTCCTCAAATTCTTTGGATCTTGACTGGGAACACTCTCCTGCTAGTCTATACACACATTCTCTCTAGGTAATCTTACCATTTTCCTTGACTGTAAATACCACCTCTCTACTAAGAGCATCAGATTTACTGCCAGCACCCCTGCCAGCAGCACTCAAAGGCTCCTTGCTGGATATCTCCACATGTTTTTAACAGAAAGCTCACACTCAGCAGGGCTTAAGTTGAGGTCTTCCTCCTGCTCCCCAACTCTAGTCAAAATCTGCTCCTCCTCAAATGTTTCCATCTCAGAAATGGCAACTTCATCTATCCAGATGCTCATGCCAGAAATCTGAGAATCATACTTGACTTTTCCCTCCTCCCACATATTCAATCCATCATTAAGTCTTGCCTGTCCTAATTCTAAAATATCTATTGGGAAAAAAAAAATGTATCTATTCAATTTTTCTACTTCCTCCCATCTCCATTGCCTACAGCCTAGTCCAAGCCATGATATGGTCATCTTTTGCCTGGACCACAAAAAGACATCTTTAACTATCATACTTCCCCCACTTCTCTTTCAAATTTTCCAAATTCCAAAATTTTTCCCACAAATTTCCAAAATTTTCCACAATGTAGCTGGAGCAACCTTTTAAAATCATATATTAGGGTCACAACACTCATACTTAAAACCTTCCAATGCTTCCAGTTATATTTAGGAAAAAAGTCCAAAATCCTTAACACAACCCTGCCTACGTCTCTATCCTCATCCTGTGCCCCTCTCCTTCCTCCCCCACTGCTCACTGTACTCCAACCACACCAATCTTCTTCCAGCTTCTCAAACTGTGCCACGTTCCTTCCTACCTCGAGGCTTTCATACATGCTATTCCCTTTGCCTTTCCCTTTCAGCCTTCTAATCTCTGCTTAAATATCACATCTTCAGGAAACTTTTCCCAAGGCTCCAATATAATTCAGGGTCCCCTACTATAATCTCTTTTTTACTTCTCCATCATAGGACTTGATACACTTTGCAATTACACATTTATTAGCGTATTTTTTGTTTACCATCTCTCTCCCCTATGGACAACAATCTCTAGAAGAGCATGGACAGAGTCTATTTTTTGGCACTCTAGTCTTAGTACAGTGGTAGTAGTTTAGAGAGTTTAGAATTATTTAAAGTAGTTTAGAATCAGTATAATTTAGGGCTTAAGAGCAGGAGACTATGGAGCCAGACTGCTTGGATTCAAATCCTGGTGCTGCCAGTAACTAGGCTCTAAGACCTTGGGCAAACTGCTTAACCTCTCTCTGTGCCACAATTTCCACATCTACGAAATGAGGAAAATAAAAGTACCTACACCACAAAACTGTAAGAATGAAAAGAATTAATGACACAAAGCACTTGGTACAGTACCTGGCACAAAGCACTTCAATAAGCACGGTTCTGATCAGCTCTTATTATGGTATTCGTAACACCTACCACAGTGGTAGACAACATTTACTGAATGAATGGATGGATTAATTAATTAAAAAAACAAGACTCCACTATCTTCATTAAATAGGTTTTTTAAATGACAGCACAGGAATTTGACACAGACTTCAGAGAGGAAAACAAAAACGGATAGTTAAGGTAAAGACTGAAGCACCCACAATTTATGATGGCATAAAGGGACAAGAGGAATAAAAAACTAACTCTACTGCATTCCTATACCACTATATGAAATACAAGTTCACTCTTCCAAAAGTTTACCCAAGTTGATTTGGTAACTTTGACTTTTCCCTAAATATCATTCTCTTCCATGCCTTTAGACAACTTCTTCCAAATCGTTCAAGTACTAATCATAGTTCAAATACATGGTAAAATTCAGATGCTAAAATTTTCTACCTGTTTGGCAAAGAAATGTTTTTCTGTTCCTAAAATAGCTCTGGCCTGTTTTACCATACATATTACAGAATCCTCAAAATTCCGTCATGTCTCTTCTACTTGGAATTCTTTCAGACACTGTTGCTTTCTAGGTTTCTCTCTCCCAGTAAAGACATACCCTCTCACTTTAACTTGAAGCACCCTGAGGGAAAGGAGAAACAAATACACTGCTTGAACTTCCTGTTTCCTGTTTAAGTTTTCTCAGAAGACACTGAACTTCAATCTAAGCATCACTGCTGTTTGTTGTCCTTTTGGGGAACATATAATCTTCAAGGTGGTATAATAATAATATTGAAAACAATAACAGGTGGCATATATAGCACTATCTGCTGTTCTAAATGCTTTACATATATTCTCTCATTCATTTCTCACAATTGTATGGTATTCTACACATGAAGAAAGGCACAGAGACATTAAGTATTTACGTAAGTTGCAGAGTTAGTAAATAGTGGTCCTGAGATTTGGACTCAGACTGCCTGGCTCCAAGAATCAGTGCCACTAGGCTGTTATTCAAGAGTCTGGGAAGACATATTTTTCTATCCTGTTTTCACTGGTCAGCTAGGCTGAAATACTCCAAATCTCTCCCCCAAATCAAACAGGCATATTAATCCTCTGCAACCCAGCAAAATTTCAAATGTTTCATTATATCATAAGCATATACACCTAAAACAAAACAATGTTAACTCATGGGAAACTACACGTTCTATCCTGGGAAGCAGAAATAAACAAATGATGAAATAATGAAATGTGAAATTTGCCTCAGTTAATTCGACAGACAGACATATGATTCCAATAAGCAGTAGTAAAAAAATGCTACAAAACACCTTTAATATCTTGAAAGAAAGGTACTAAACAAGATTATAAGTACGTATTATCATATACACATACTCAGCAGCAGCAGCCTACATTTTCCCTCTCTCAATTTCACTACAATCCTTCTAAATCTTTCCCCTTATATAAGGCTAAGTACTTCAGCTTAGTCTCTGCTACAAATAAATCTGAAGTCATGTATCCAGTGTTTAAATTCACTGAACTCAAATTCCAAAGAATAATTATTTTAGAAAAAATTAACAAATGAAAACTAATTAAATTCAGGTCACATTAGAAGTAGAAATTAAACTCATTAGCCAAGCATGCTGGACATTTCTAAGTCATACTGATCCTTTATTATCCCAAATCCAGTGTCACCATACACTAAGTAACAAATATTACATACAGCAATTTTATCTTTTTTTTTAATTTGTTTATTTTGAGAGAGAGAGAGAGAGAGAGAGAGAGAGAGAGAGAGAGGCATGAGAGCATGCATGTGGAGGAAGGGCAAAAAGAGAGGGAGAGAGAGAGAATCCCAAGCAGGCTCTGCACTGTCAGTGCAGCCCGGTGAAGGGCTCGAACTCACAAAGTGTGAGATCGTGACCTGAGCTGAAATCAAACACTTAATAGACTGAGCCACTCAGGCACCCCACATGTAGCAATTTTAAATGAAGACTTCCACTGTGATGGCAGAAAGAGAACCTTAATTTACTGAATCAGGATATGTTGTGATTGCAACTTTTTAACGGGATTAAAGATGCCATGACTGAAGACTCCAATCTCCCCAAGAACACCCAGTGCCCTCCTCACTTCTTCATCTTGCTGTCAGCCCTTATTTCTTTCAGAGCACAGCCTAAATTTCAATATCCATCAGATTCCTGGTCAACTCTGCTCCCCACTGGAATAAACTCCATAAGAGTAAGAATATTCATGTCTACTTTTGTATCCCAGCATCTAATGAGCATTCAATAAATATTTGCTAGATGAACAAAAGTCTGAAAAGGAAAGGGTTGAAACACAGAGTCACAATCAAGAAATAGTTCCAGGGCACCTGGGTGGCTCAGGCAGTTAAGCATCAACTCTTGATTTCGGTTTAGGGCATGATCTCACAGTTCATGAGATAGAGCCCCATGTGGGGCTCTGTGCTGACAGGGCAGAAACTGGAATTCTCTCTCTCCCTCTCTCTCTGCCCCTCCCCTGCTCTCACACATGCATGCATGCACTCAACAGTTCTTGCCCGCACACACTGTCTCTCTCAAAATAAATATACTTTAAAAAAAAAAAAAAAGGAAAAGAATAGGGGAGACTGGATGGCTCCATTGGTTAAGCATCAGAATCTTGATTTCAGCTCAGGTCATGATCTCATGGTTCGTGAGATCAAGCCCCACATGGGGTTCTGTGCGGACAGCATGGAGCCTGCTTGGGATTCTCTCTTCTCCCTCTCTCTCTCTCTCTCTCTCTCTCTCTGCCCCTCCCCCACTCACACGGCTGCTCTCTGTCTCTCAAAATAAATAAACAAACTTGGAGTACCTGGGTGGCTCAGTTGGTTGAGCATCTGACTCTTGATTTGGGCTCTGGTCATGATCTCATGGTTTGTAAGATCAAACCTCCTTTGTGCTCTGCACTGATGGTGTGGAGCCTGCTTGGGGTTTTCTCTCCCTCCCTCTCTCTCTGCCTCTCCCCCATGCTCTCTCCCTCTCTCTCAAGGTAAATAAACAAACAAACTTAAAAAAAAAAAAGAAGAAGAAGAAGAAGAAGAAGAAGAGGAGGAGGAGGGGCACCCGGGTGGACTTAAAAAAAAAAAAAAAAAAAAAAAAAGAAGAAGAAGAAGAAGAGGGGCACCCGGGTGGCTCAGTTGGTTAAGCATCCAACTCTTGATCTCAGCTCAGGTCATGATATCATGGTTCGTGAGTTTAAGCCCTGCATCGGGCTCTGTGCTGAAGCCCTGAAGCCTGCTTAGGATTCTGTTTCCCTCTCTTCCTGTCCCTCCCCTGTTTGCTCTCTATCACTCTCAAAATAAATTAAAAAAAAAAAAAGAAAGAAAAAAAGAAAAGAAATAGTTCCAAAAGGTCTGATAGGAATACATTGTACCTTAGGAAACAACACAGCACAAGAACAATACTCAACAAAGAAAGGAAAAAGTTTAAGTGGAGAAGTGGAGATTATCAACCCTAAGAAAAGACAGAACAAAATGGAAAAGATACTACATTAATCTATAGACACACAGGCAGGACTAACTGGAAGAGGGAGGGTAAATATTCTCAGCCTCACCCCATCTACACATACAGCACTTAAAACTTCTCTTTCACTGGCACTTCCAGGCATTCACTCCTTTCCACACACATATTAGTTAAGCTCCTCCAATGCTGGTTTAATGTTTGTCACCTCTATCCCCCATGACTGTCAGGCATAATGTTGCCTTGAAAGAAACAAGTTGTCCAAGAACTTAGATGACTGCTCACCATTGCTGTAAGATAGCATAGCAGTTAATATCTAAAGAGCACTTTATCTTTTTAAAGCAGTTTCACATACTTTTTTCTCAATAGAAATATTATGATAAAAGTATTATCTTTCCCATTCTCTAAACACAGGTTCATAAAAGTATTCAAAGCCTTGGTTTTAAATCCCAACTCTGCTACATACTTGCTGTGTGATCTTGGTCAAATTACGTACTCTGAGTTCAGTATCCACTGGGAAAATAATATCTACCTTAAAGGACTGTTGTATTAAATGAGATGATGCCTGTGAAGAACATGACATAGTAAATGCCCAGTAAAGGGGAGCAACCTTCCCTACAGTCTCCTTAAATAATTTGTAAAGGATTTCTCAGCTATGAAGTGTATAAGCCTAGGACTTAAATCCAGGTCTCCCGATTCCTTAATCTGTTTTCTTCACACTACGTCATTTTGGCAGACTGCCACATACTACTGGGCACATAAATACATTCTGACAATAACTGATCACAAAATTTTTATCTATCAGTAACTAATTTTAGCTTTGCAAAAAGGGGGAAAGATAGATCTAATTAACTTTGGGGTGGGGGGAGAAGGGGCTTGAAAATATAAAGTATAAATCACCCCCAAGCCACAGGACAAGTTGTACCATAGTACTTCTGTACAAACAGAAATTATGACAAGAAACAGAAAGTTCTCTCTGGGTTTATGAGGAACAATTGGAGAAGGAAACAAGAATGACTATGATTAAAGGAACTTAAGGAGTTTTGGGGGCCGGGGGGGGGGGTTGTTTATTTTGTTCTGTTTGTTGGTTTGGGGTTTTTTTTGGTAAACCAAACCACTGGGCAAAAAGATCTGCATCCCATTCCAAAATAACTCTATCAAGGCTGAGACGTATCTTTAAAAAAAGAGACTTCAGGGGCGCCTGGGTGGCGCAGTCGGTTAAGCGTCCGACTTCGGCCAGGTCACGATCTCGCGGTCTGTGAGTTCGAGCCCCGCGTCAGGCTCTGGGCTGATGGCTCGGAGCCTGGAGCCTGTTTCCGATTCTGTGTCTCCCTCTCTCTCTGCCCCTCCCCCGTTCATGCTCTGTCTCCCTCTGTCCCAAAAATAAATAAAAAACGTTGAAAAAAAAAAAAAAAGAGACTTCAGTGTACTAACAACAAAACTTTTTCTCAAACTGCTTTCAGAGCAGGATAAATGGGAATAGTGAGATACGTTGTCAACATTCATGAAGATCCTTGAAGATCATAAATGTATGGACTCAGTATTAATAAGAAGCAGAAAGAAGCATGATCAAAAGAACAAAAGTTTTGGCACACCTGGCTTGCTTAGCCGGAAGAGCACGCGATTCTTGATCTCAGGACTGTGAGTTCAAGCCCCACACTCGATGTGGAGCTTACTTACAAAAAAAAAAGAAAAAGAGAAGAAAAAGAAAAAGAATAAAAGTTTCATAAGCTTCCTAACATGTATTGAAAATAATTTGAAAATTATACAATATAAAACCAAATTATTACAGTTAATAAAAATAACCAGTAGTTTTCAAGTGATACATATAATTAATCTTTTCCAAGGTAGAATATAACTCCTTCCAGGACAAGCTATAGAAGATATTCAAAGAAGTTCACATCTTTAATAATCCTCAAGAACTTTCTCACGAAAAGAGAAGATAGAACAATTAAGTCACATCCTGAACCCATAAATTTCTGAAAGGAAATGCCAGAAGAGAGCCTGATCTGACACTGACAGAACAGCGCAAGATTTAACCAAGAAAGGTAAATTGTGGAGTGAATTTCTATCACAAAGCAGGGTAGAAGCCAATAAGCTCTATCCCTATAACCTCACCACCAGCACCACAACCAAATTTCTTGTCTTCCTCAATTCAACTTAAACCTCTGCTAATTATTTCCTATAGAAACGTAACAAAATGTTGCTAACATTTTTTGTGACACTCCTAGCAAACTCCATCTTTATTTATTTAGCATTCGTTAGGAGTCACTGAGATACTACATTAACTACAAATTCTATGCAGAATCAATTCCCAGGAGATAACGTCGCTTCCTTCACTAAATGCTCTCCTCTGATATACGTTCTCTTCTACCATAAAAACTTTTTCAGAGAGCACACATTCTTAGCCTAACTTCCCAATCTAGGTTCACCAGTCTGGTGGCTCTTCTTTAATCCCTTTCTGGAAGTTCTGAGGTCCTGATAACTAGGAAATCACTGATGACCAAGGACCCCACGCTTAGATATTGCTGACCTCAAAATCAAAAACATTAGAGGAACAATAACCTTTCCACAACTCATATTAGAATTCTAAAATTGTTAAAAACAAAACAAAACACATACTTGTATAGTTTCCACCCAAGGACTAGAAATTTAATCTGTTCTCTCTTTATTTATTTTTTTTTTAATTTTTTTTTTTCAACGTTTTTTATTTATTTTTGGGACAGAGAGAGACAGAGCATGAACGGGGGAGGGGCAGAGAGAGAGGGAGACACAGAATCGGAAACAGGCTCCAGGCTCCGAGCCATCAGCCCAGAGCCTGACGCGGGGCTCGAACTCAGCCCAGAGCCTGACGCGGGGCTCGAACTCACGGACCGCGAGATGGTGACCTGGCTGAAGTCGGACGCTCAACCGACTGCGCCACCCAGGCGCCCCATTCTGTTCTCTCTTTAAAACCAATGTCCTACTGATTTTACATACTATGGAAATACTTATTCAACCTAAAACCACCTCTAGCCTGAATATTTTTTTTCGACAAAGAAGCTACACAAATTAGGATCGTGACACTGAATCCAATGAAAATAAAATGAGTAAGAACGCTTAGTCCCCAAAGTTTCTAAGTTGAGAGAGAAAAGGAAAACATAATGGAGATGCCAGAATTTTACCTTTAAATTTAAATATCTCAATATTTGAATGAATCCTACACAATGGCTGTTTAGTATACGCACAACTAAACCACTAATCGAATATGATAAAATTGTTCTGAAAACGACTCCTTGGGTTTCCTTTGGATTCTTCCTAGAAAGCAAACTCTTCAGGACAAATATCTGATTTGAAAATCTTCACCAATCCTCCATGCTTGGACATTAACCACTTAACAACATAGTTGGAAGATTTCCATTGAGAACAAGCTGGGGGGGGGGGGGGAGAAAAATAAGTATCAACCAGAAAGCAAACTGGTCAGCAAACAAAATTTTCTATCCAAGAAACAGAATTGCCATTGCTTTTCTCACTAAAATGATACAGACTTTGACAAACAAAACCAGCATGGTCCCTTTACTTCTGAAGTCACCAGTGACAGAATCTGTATTCCCAGGTAGGAGAGATCACAAACGACATATCGCTGTGTACATAAAGTGACTGGTAAATAGAGAGGGAGGGGGAAAAAAAAACCCGAACCTGCAAATGACCAAAAAACGACTCATGGTACGTTTAAAGACCTATTTGGGACGTGGGGAAAAGTCAAGTCCCAGAACGCTGCCTCAGTTTCCCTATCCCCAAAACGCAAGAACATGACACTTCGCTCAGAGCAGCCAGGGGGCCGTGTTCCACTTGTTTCCACCTACTCGAGGGTCCCTTCAAAGGTCGGACTCCGAGGCGGTCCCCAGCGCAATTGAGTCATGACACCCGGGGCCTTGGGGGTGGGGAGGAGGAAGGGGAGACCGAGGAGGGGCAAGCGCGCAAAGCTCTATCCGCTCCTGGAAGGCGATTTCCCCCCACACTGAGGGTGCCAACACCCGCCCTAGACCCAACATCCCCTCCCTACCTAACCGCGTAAAGCAGCCCCAGCATCTCTCCCACCTTCCGGCCTCTCCCTCAGTGCCCTGCCGCCTCTCCGACCGCGCCCCCGAACGCCGCCGGGTAGCTCCTCCTCCGGCCGTGTCTCCGCGGCCAAGCCGCCCGCCCACCCGCCGGCGCCAAGGTCTTTCCAACCCGCCAGCGGAAGGATGCCGGGCCGGGCCTCCCAGGCTCCTCCCGGGCCTACCTGCAAGGCGGGCGGAGGCTCCGTCTGCAGCCCAGCGACGGGACCCAACCACCGACAAGAAGAAGAGGCAGGAAGGAAGCAAGGGGTCCGCTCTACCGACCAGCGGAAGAAAGCAGCCTGAGCGCGGGGCCTCGCGGATAAGTCAGCCTTCGACCCGGCGCCGCCGCCGCTCAGGAGACATCAAGCAAGAAGACGGCGCAAAAGATCACCGAATGCACGAACGGCCCAGACATCATAGGATGAGCGCCCAGCCAATCGTTCAAGGAGATGCAGTCGAGCGCCGAAAAACTGCTCCGCTCCAACCCTAGGTCCGACTCCTGGCCAAGGCATGAATAAACAAACCCAGATCATAAGCGATGGAGTAAAGTAGCCGGTGCTTCTGCCATTTTCTGTGTTGCTTGCCAGCGAAGTTGTTTAGAGCACCGGAGTTTTTCTTGAGTGTTGGAGATCAAGGCATAGCACAATAACACTTACCAGTTCAGCAACTAAGTTATGGACTCCCAACATTATCCCAACTGAGCAAGTGTGACTCTTAGTTCCCTCGCGGACAGTGAGGTACATAAAAATAAACATACATATACATGACAGAGGCACAGAGAGACAATGAGAGAGAATCCAGACTGAGAAACAAAGTGAGTCAACGCTGTTTAAGTTCCACTTTAGGTCCCATAAAACACAGCAAAGAGAAGTTGGAAAAATTCAGGGGTTTGTAGGCTGAACTTAAGGCAGGAAAAAAAAATACACGTATGCTTTTTAAAATTTTCTTTCAAAGGCCTGGAGCCACGGGTGTGCTTCTTACGTGATGATCAAAATTTTCCTTGGGTTCAGAACCGGCAAAAGTTGAAATTTTCATCATCACAGCAATAGTCCCTTTCTGAAGTCTTGTAGTAGACAAATTAATATTCTCAGCACAAGTGTGAATTAATATGTACATCCTAGGTACAATTCAATAAATCACATAGATCACTCCAAATATGGATTACCAAGTGTGAGCAATTATACAGCTACCCTAAGTCCCCCCTAAGGGGAGAGTAAAGCCGTAAAAAAGAAATGATAGTCCAAGCCCTTAAAGAGCTTATAATCTAATCAAAGTGAAAGGTCACATCCTTACAACATTACCTTTATTTATAATTTATTATAATTTTTAAAAATCTCCTTTAAGTCCATGACAATATTCAAGGGACAACTCATATATATAATGCAGGATAGAATCAGCATCCATAATATGAGGATGAAACACCGGGCTTTTGTTGTCTACTACTGTTTTAGGGGACTTAAAAATGAGGAGACATAGCAACATTTATGAAAGTCTTAAAAAAGAAAGAATTTAATAATCCACTTCGAAAACACAAAGTTTTGGGGTGCCTGGGTGGCTCAGTTGGTTGAGCATCTGACTCTTGACTTGGGTTCAGGCCATGATCTCGTGGTTTGTGGGTTCAAGCCCCTCATCAGGCTCTGTGCTGATAGTGTGGAGTTTGTGTGGGATTGTCTCTCTCCCTCTCTTTCTATCCTTCCCTCTCTCTCTCTCTCTCTCTCTCTCTCTCAAAATAAATAAACTTAAAAAAAAAAAACACCAAGTTTTAATTTGTTCATGTTCCCATGCAGTCCTAAGAAATAGCCTGCATAGGAAAGAACATCCAATGGAAAAAAGACAGTCTCTTTAACAAATGGTGCTGGGAGAACTGGACAGCAACATGCAGAAGGTTGAAACTAGACCACTTTCTCACACCATTCACAAAAATAAACTCAAAATGGATAAAGGACCTGAATGTGAGACAGGAAACCATCAAAACCTTAGAGGAGAAAGCAGGAAAAGACCTCTCTGACCTCAGCCGTAGCAATCTCTTACTCGGCACATCCCCAAAGGCAAGGGAATTAAAAGCAAAAGTGAATTACTGGGACCTTATGAAGATAAAAAGCTTCTGCACAGCAAAGGAAACAACCGACAAAACTAAAAGGCAACCAACGGAATGGGAAAAGATATTTGCAAATGACACATTGGACAAAGGGCTAGTATCCAAAATCTATAAAGAGCTCATCAAACTCCACACCCGAAAAACAAATAACCCAGTGAAGAAATGGGCAGAAAACATGAATAGACACTTCTCTAAAGAAGACATCCGGATGGCCAACAGGCACATGAAAAGATGTTCAACGTCGCTCCTTATCAGGGAAATACAAATCAAAACCACACTCAGATACCACCTCACGCCAGTCAGAGTGGCCAAAATGAAGAAATCAGGAGACTATAGATGCTGGAGAGGATGTGGAGAAACAGGAACCCTCTTGCACTGTTGGTGGGAATGCAAATTGGTGCAGCCGCTCTGGAAAGCAGTGTGGAGGTTCCTCAGAAAATTAAAAATAGACCTACCCTATGACCCAGCAATAGCACTGCTAGGAATTTACCCAAGGGATACAGGAGTACTGATGCATAGGGGCACTTGTACCCCAATGTTTATAGCAGCACTCTCAACAATAGCCAAATTATGGAAAGAGCCTAAATGTCCATCAACTGATGAATGGATAAAGAAATTGTGGTTTATATACACAATGGAATACTACGTGGCAATGAGAAAAAATGAAATATGGCCTTTTGTAGCAACGTGGATGGAATTGGAGAGTGTGATGCTAAGTGAAATAAGCCATACAGAGAAAGACAGATACCATATGGTTTCACTCTTATGTGGATCCTGAGAAACGTAACAGAAACCCATGGGGGAGGGGAAGGAAAAAAAAAAAGAGGTTAGAGTGGGAGAGAGCCAAAGCATAAGAGACTGTTAAAAACTGAGAACAAACTGAGGGTTGATGGGGGGTGGGAGGGAGGGCAGGGTGGGTGATGGGTATTGAGGAGGGCACCTTTTGGGATGAGCACTGGGTGTTGTATGGAAACCAATTTGACAGTAAATTTCATATATTAAAAAATAAAAAAGAAAAAAGAAAAAGAAAAAAAAAAAGAAAAAAAAAAAAGAAATAGCCTGCATAATGTTTTAAAGTTTAAGCAGAGATACAAGTGTTATTGTTTCGCATTGTATCATTTCCCTATTAAATCTTTAATAGTTGTTATTTTTAACAATTGCACAATATTCCATTGAGAGGATATACTGACCTTGCTCCCCATTGTTGGATGTGTATGTTGCCTCCAAACATTTTCTGTGTAATAGGTATTGCTGCTCTTGGAAAGAGATAATTGTAACCTTTTTATTTACAATTAGGACCTATTGCACCTAAACAAAAAGAGTGAGGAAGCAAAGTAGAAGTGTATTTCTCCATCATGTAAAAGAAATCCAGAGATACACAGCCTAGGGTAAGGTGTGCCTATTTGGTATCAGGGACCAGGCTTCCATCTTGTTCCTTTGACATCTTCAATAAGTGGCTTTTATCCCAGGTCCAAGGCAGCTGTTCAAATTCTAGCCATCATGTCTACATTCCAACTAGCAGGAAGCTGAAAGAGGAAAGGCATGTCTCCTGCCATAAGGACATATCTTGAAAATAGCACAGGACATTTCCACTTATATTCCACTGGCCAGAATTTAGTCACATAGCCACACCTAATTGGGAATTAGTCTTTATCCTGGGCAGTTCTCAAAGTCAGGAGCAAAAGGATACTAAGTGTCAACTAAATAAGCAGTCTCTGCCACATTCCTGAAGCCAGATGAGGAGCAACAAATAGACTTTCCTTTGCTGTCATCCAGGACTGAGATTCTATTCCCAGAATACATGTTTTAGAGAAGCTTTCTTCTTAGAAAGGCTTGTGGGGCATAAGCATCTAAAGCTATAGCCCTCATTCAAATTTGACCCAAATAACAACATTATTTTGAAACCTTGATTTCAGTGAGAAAAACTAAAGAAACGAATTTCAAGGCTACAAGAAGTTTTCAGTCTTCAAAAATGGGAGACTTTTATTTTGGGAAAAACACCTGAAGGGTATGCAAATATAAATCTAAAACCATCACCTGAAAATGGAGCTATTTTATAAGTTGAGGCTAAACTGCTCTGTGAAACCACGAAAAAGAGGATTTATTCTGCAGGCAGAGTTGCATCTCTATAGATAAATTTCTCTAGAGAACTGTTTCTTTTCAAGTGTGGATTTAGGATTCAGTGTGACGGTAAACTACGGCTGGCTCTTATGCAAAAGTCAAGTGGGACAGAAGAGTAGATCACAAGAGATCAAGAGTTGAAATTCTCAAACCTATAGGAATGTCCTCACATTGAGGGAGACTTAAACCAAGTGGGAAGAGTAAAGATCATACTGGGATATATCACTGATACTTACATATCAGTGTTAAGACTTAATAATTCATTATTATGTTGGTTATTGCTTATTGTATTATGATTGGATTCTCCTGGGGGAGCCACCCCGTTGAAGGTAAGATAACGCTTCTCCTGAAGTAGGGTGACCATCTGTCCCAATGAGCTGAGGATTAAGGGGTTTCCCAGTACAGGGAACTTTCAATGCTAACACTGCAATTGCAATTGCTCTGGGCAAACCAGGACAGTTGGTTACCCTAAGAATGGACATAGCCACTGTCAACCACTTATAAGGATTGTAAATCCATGTCAATCACATGTAAGGAACTTGTAAAGACTAAGCCAGGAAAAGAGGATTGGCACATGTAGACATGGAGGATTTGCCTGGGATGAAGGGTGAAAGGAGGGAAAAGGAGAGAAGGGAAGGAAACTTCCTTGTATTGGCTCTGGGCTCTAAGAAACATCTACTACACTCTGCATAATAGAAATCAGGCCTGAACCTAGGATGAAAGAACCCTGTAGCAGTACCATGAGTCATCTTATTAGGAATTCCAGGAAGAGGAATTGGGACTTGAGCAGCCAAATGACAAGCCAGTTGTAGTTGCAATTCTGTTCTGTTCTTTTGTAGCCTGGTCTTATGGCACTCTGGGGTAATGTACACACTTTGGGCTGGATGGTAAAGGTAGAAGCAGGGTAATGATATAGGAGCAGCCCAGTGAAGGAGAGAGATCCCAGAACAGCGGGTAAATCATTCACAGAATTATAGGAGATGTTTCCTTCTTCGGAATTATTTATACAGGATAAGCTTTCAGTGGCACAATTTATCAATAGATTGAATCATATGAACATGTTAAGACTCTAGAATGGCAAATCAGCCCTTTCATAAACATGTTTATGATATATATGTAAGGGTTAAAGTCTCAAAAGAATGATAGATCCTTACTGTTTTGTTGGACACACATAGAGATTGCTTTCAATTGGACTGTTTTTCTTTTTTTTTTTTTTTTTTTAATGTTTTCATGTTTATTATTTAGAGAGAGAGAGTGTGCAACTGTGCAAGTTGGGGAGGGGCAGAGAGAGAGGGAGAGCAAGAACCCCAAGCAGGCTCCAGGCTCCATGCTGTTAGCGTGGAGTCTGACGTGGGGCTTGATCCTACAAACAGTGAGATCATGACCTGAGCCAAAATCAGCATTTAGATGCTTACCCGACTGAGGCACCCAGGAGCCCCTGGATCTTTTTTCTTTTGAAATGTACTAGCTTCTGATTTCGAGGTTTATTTTCCTTGCTCCTTTCTAGTATCAGAGATCTCATCACTCTCATTTGATTATCACAAAGGGGGTTTAAAGTGTAGTCATGAAAACAATAAAAACTCCTGTGAATTTTATGTGTTAGGGAACTGGAGTGTTCCCAGCATTCAGCTAGTATTTTCCCTTCCTTCTTGCATTGACATTCTCATGATCAACCAACTCTCACTTAACTCTGTTATCTTATTCTCACAATTTCGTAAAATCTGGGTGGGATCTACAGAGCAATATGGGCCCTGAAGACATGTTATGCGTACACACAATGATTAAGTATCCTTGATTTCTTTTTTTTTTTTCCTAACTTGCCTTCCATTGTCAGGGACAGCAACTGCTAAGCTCAGTCCGAGAGCTGTTTTATCATTTCAGGTTGGGATACAATCACAGTGTCTGTTATCTGTCTAGCTTCTATTTTACCCCTCCCGCCTCTTATATGTCTTTACTATATGACCCCATTAGTCTCAACTTAGATTAACTTGCTAGATATCCTTTACAGTCCAAGGGTCAGGAAAGGAGACCCATCTCTGTTCAGTTCATTTTAAACTAAGAATATGTTTGTGGTCTCTCTTGTGTAGAATTTGAAATTGGCAAACCAGTGATGACCCAATATTGTGGTTTTATCTTAATATATCCTGGGACTTTGCTGTCTTGAAACATCTAAGGGCAAATCTGGAAAACTTCTGGGCTGACCAGATGGCATCATCTACAGGAAGATGAAGCTTACATAAGACAGGCATAATCCTTGACTCTTTCCCAAAACTGTACCAGGAAGATACTAAAAATCCACAGTAAGGACCTCAAGAGAAGACTTCTCAGGCACTTATGAAAAGTCCCTATGGGCAAACCCTTGGCAATCGAAGTACAGACCCTGATCCCACCCCTAGATCATTTTAGGGAAATTGTAACCAAGGACTGAAAAAATCCTGGCCTGTAAAAATTCAGGTTGAAAGGAGATTAAATAAATAGATTTGAACAGTTACTCTGTGGAATTATTAGGAAATAAAATGCTCCCAGGGAAAAGCACTGCTAGCCAATATTCAGTCATTTCAGCACTTAGAAATTATCTTTGGTGTGCAAGTAATAGACTTAAAATTACTTTTGAAATCTCTCCAAGACTGTCCCTCCCACTCAGGCTTCATGTTACCATCTAGTGAGTTAAGTTGTGAAAAGTCCCAAGTTTCCTTTAATGTAGTTTTTCGGGCTAAAATGCCAGACACTTTCTAAGTTCACATTCCACTTTGGCACTTATGATATGTGGATGTCAAGTAACCCTTTCCTCATGCAATATGCACAACAGAACCAAAACTCTGTAGGGAAAAATACCCATCTCAGGACGCTTGGAAAGACCACAAGAATTAAAATATTGCCTCACGAAGGGGACAGAGCAAGCTTGGTCACAGGTTAGCTTTTACAAAGGAAGAATATGTAACAGGACACCTCTACAGAAAGAGTAGAACTAACATTCTCAGGCACCTCTTTGCGGTCCATTGTCATCTCAATGACATCATTGTACACATCAAGCTCAACCTCCTGCCACATGGACCCACTCTTTATAGAGTAGAATGATGATGGGAAATAGCATTTGGAGTAGAAATAAACAGCAGATAATAATCCATAATTGTTTTTAATCTTGGGGATGAGTCACCCTCAGTTTATTTCCAAATTTCTTCTGTCATCAGCTGTTCATTTCTTTACTTTGAAAATCACCAGATTAACACTGCCAAAGGCAGGTAGGAAATGATCCAAGAGGACAATTCTGAGGTATCACATGGTGAGTTGATGAGAAACCAGGAACAAGACAATCCTCAGGAAAGTCTCTTTTTTGTCCCAGCAGAGGCACCAATGTGTGAACCTAATTCACACTTTCTTTATTCCAATTAGGTTGTTTTTATATCAGTGTAGTTTTAGAATAAGACTTGGTGGGGATTATTCATTTCCTGGGAAATTCTGTCCATGATTTTGCAAGATATCCAAATAGGTCTAATGCCAAAATTCATTTCACACCAAGAAACTATGTTCTTTTTACTTCACTTTCTTACTACTTTCATGTATCTTTTTATTCTCAAAGTCTTCTTTCTGTACAATGAATTTCAGAGCAGAATGGCCAAACGGATATTCTAACATCATGAACATAAGAAATGTGATCTATTTAGATGTGAGCTGTCAAAACCTGGGTGAATCTCCTCTGTCCATCAATCTACCAGGGTCTTTAGATCTGTAAAGTGTAAACTTGCTATTTTATCTATATTTTACTTGTCTTCTTTGAGCTGATTGGGGTCTTAAACCCATTTATCCTCTAACTCCTCCTCTGGGTTGGAAAGAGGAGATTGGAATCCAGATGTTCTCCCTAGAAACCCACTCCAAGTCACAGTCCAACTGCTACAGAAAGATGGAGGTCTCAGACTGTCCCCAGCATCCTCTTAAAAACACAAGGCTGCAAACTCAGATTAGTAGCCACTCACTTATGTCCGAAAACCATTCCCGAACTCACATTTACTCTTTACGCTTGTCTCAGATGATGTCTATATAGGCAGCAAAGTAGAAAGTTCCACCTAATAATCCCACCTAATAATTCAGGACCAACACATATAGTTTTCATTTGAAATCTCCACATAATTTAAGAAACAGACAAAAAATATCTGGCTGAGTGCCGTTTTCCCCTTTGCTTTGATTTTGTGGGCACAATCATAAATGTCTACTACTAGTGAGTTTTCAAATGAGTGGGGCTCAACCTGGAGTTCACTGGATAGCAGGGAACTATTTATTGTCTTGTTTTGGTTTAGCTAATATATTTGCAAACGTTATCAAGATATCCTGCCATAGCCACAACCCTTCTAAAACACACAGATTAAATGTCGATTTGTGACGAGTGTCCACATACTCATTCATGCTAGATGATGGGACTCTGTATGGGGCGGTGAGGGCGAAAGTTTGTCCCAACTCCTCCTGGAAAAGTTTCCCGCGCCCCCAGATTTCACATTAGCTAAAATGAGTGAGCATCAGCTCCTGACGCATTCGGTCAGCCTCTAGGTCCAGGGACTCCATGTGCTCATACTCTTCCTCAGGGGGCTGTTCCATGGGTCCTGTCATTGGAGAGGACCAAACATCCATCCCATGCTCCAGGGAGATGTTGTGGAGGACACAACAAGCCAAGATAATGTGGCTGGACTTTTCTGGTGAGTACTGCAGTGCCCCTTTGGATCCATCCAGGCAGCGGAATCGGGAACAGAGGGTTCGGAAGGTCTTCTCAATCACACTGTGAGTAGCAGAATGGGCCATATTATAGCGATATTCCGCTGGAGTTTCAGGAATGTGAAGGGGGGTCATGAGCCAAGTACGGAGAAAGAAGGAATTGTCACCTGTGGGGAAGGTCCAAAGAAACAATAAGTCATTCTAATTGGAATACAAACAGAAAGGAAAATCTAGGAACATATATAGAGAATGGATGCAACAGACTCTGGAGCCACCATGCCCCAGAAAAACCAAGAGGGAAATATTGTGGTAAAAAGAAGGCATGCTAGGATCACGAGCAGTAAGACATGGGTCTTGGCTGGAAATATCCTTGGTTTAAACCGACACAGAAAAAGGCTGACAGCTTTAAAAACAAACAACCAAACAAACAAACAGCCAAGTCTGAAAAAAATGTGGGAAGAAGGTGAAGGCACTGAAGGAAATAAAATCCCTGACTTTCTACTCAGAGATCTTGTTCTTTAATAAAAGATTAGGGGGCACCTGGGTGGCTCAGTTGGTTGAAGGTCCGACTTCAGCTCAGGTCATGATCTCGCAGTTTGTGAGTTTGAGCCCCGTGTCAGACTCTGTGCTGACAGCTCAGAGCCTGGAGCCTGCTTCAGATTCTGTGTCTCCCTCTCTCTCTGCCCCTCCCCTGCTCACTCTCTGTCTCTGTCTCTCTTGAAGACAAACATTAAAAAATAATTTTGAAAAAGGTTAGTAAAAACTATCATATAGCAAGCAAACCTTCAAAATCTCCAAAGAGAAAAAGTACAAGAGAGAAAGAGTTCTTCCAGGAAAGCTCCAAACACTTGTGAGGAAAATTTCTAACCTTACCATTACAGTGTCAGGTCTGAAAGCACTACCTACAGATTTCAGAGTGCATATCTCATGGACAATAATCATTCATCCTCCCAGTGCTAAGAACAAGATCAAAGTCCCAGCACCTGTGGCAGAGATCAGAACTCAGGTGTTCCTAGATATTACATTCGCTAGAACCGTGCTTTGTAACAGAAACTGGTAGAATTTCACATAAATACAATGATACAAATAGTAACAGCAATAAGGAAATCAGATCATAAGTCAGTTAAAATAATATATGCAAGGCATTTTCCTAAGGTGACTTGCTTATCAAATGATCTCAGGCAACGCTAAGAACAAAATACAATACAAGGCTGGGATGCAATGTCCTGTTACAACAGTACAATGTTTCTATAATGCTTAATTGTCCTGACTCACTACAGCCGGCCTGGGGGATGAAATGTCTCACACAGAGGCACAACCCCTTAGAAATCTGAGACAACTTGAGAGTACCAACTTGCACAATAGCTGTGTTCCTGACCCACTATCAGTTTTGGTATGTAGTTATGGACGGTTCAGAGAGTCGGGGCACTGTCCCAAAACATACACAGTTCCTTTCTCTCAGAAGCTTACCTTTTAAAGAACTGGATTAACTTTATTTAAAAAAAAATTTTTAGGGGCACCTGGGTGCCTCAGTCAGTTAAGCATCCGACTCTTGATTTCAGCTCATGGTTCATGAGAGAAAGGAGTTGTGTATGTTTTGGAACAGTGCCCTGACTCTCTGAACAGTCCGTAACTACATACCAAAACTGATAGTGGGTCAGGAACACAGCTATTGTGCAAGTTGGTACTTCTCTGCATTTGTTTATACTGTATCTGCACTCTCAGTGTGGATTAGGATTCTCTTTCTCTCCCTCTCTCTCTCTGCCCCTCTCCTGCTTGAGCTCTCTCTCAAAATAAATAAACTTTTAAAAAATTATTTCTTTTATTATTTTTTAAAAGATTTTATTTTTTAATGTTTATTTACTTTTGAGAGAGAGAGAGACAGAGCGAGAGCAGGGGAGGGGCAGAGAGAGAGGGAGACACAGAATCTGAAGCAGGCTCCAGGCTCTGAGCTGTCAGCACAGAGCCTGACACGGGGCTCAAACCCACCAACCATGAGATCATGACCTGAGCTGAAGTCGGACACTCAACCAACTGAGGCACCCAGGCACCCCTAAAGATTTTATTTTTAAGTAATCTCTACATCTAATATGAGGCTCGAACCCACAACCCCAAGATCAAGAGTTGCACGCTCTACCAACTGAGCCAGACAGGTGCCCCACCCCACCAAATTTTTTTTTTTTAATGTTTTTACTTACACATAATTGACATACAACATTGTATTATTTGTAGGTGTACCGGATTAGCTTTAAATATTTAAGAAGCCTCATAATAACATTTTCAAATTTTATATTTAGTTGACTTCCTCCTTAAGTACAAACTATCTTAGTTGAGCTCCACCTACTAAATACTGAATTTAAGAAACTGATGCTGAAAATAATAATGAAAATAGTATCAGTGACTCATTGAATACCTACTATGTAGCAGGCACCGTGCTGGGCACTTCAAAAGTATTATTCCTTATTATCCAATCCCAACTCTGCCAGGTAAGATATTACTGAACTCATTTTATAAATGAGAAGATCAAAATATATGTCAGCCATCCTCTGATATGCCAGGCAAAGGAAAGAGAAGGAGCTAGTCACTAAACACTGATGTCAGACTCAGAGTCAGGAAAACAATGGGGTAATGCTGTAAAAGAGAGTAAGATAAACATTAAGATGAATGCCAAAGCACAGAGATACTAAATGGTATTTGTTAAACGTTTCTCTAAGAAATAGTATGAGCATTAGATGTGGAAACATAAAAAACAAGCTTCTTAATGCAGACCTTTCATAAAATGCTCCATCGTTATTAACTGGTTATAATCCAAGCACCACTGAAAATCAGACACTCAGGAGGGGATTAGGATCAGAATTGTTAAACAGATTACAATTGCTTACATGATCAGTCATCCACAAGACATTCTGGCAGATCTTACCCAAAGCTGCTTAACAATACTAGGCCAAGAGCTGAAGAAATAAGAACTCACGCTGAATCGTTTGCAGTACATTTAGAGAAGAGGAATTAGGTAATGCAGTTCTGAAGGGAGACATGAGAATGACACGAAGGGATGACACCCATGGTGAAAATATGCTAAACACACACACACACACACACACACACACACACACACACACACACAGGATCTCCCATACACCCCTTTGATGAAAACACTATTCTGAATTTTGTCATTTTTCCCCATTTGTTTATATTGTATCTAAGCAATATAATATTGCTCTTGGTTTTAAATTTTTATAAAAATGATTTCATACTAAAAACAAAACATAAAACAAATTAAAAACAACAACAAAAGGAATCTGGTTAATTCTACATTTGGCAAACAGAACTATTCCACAAATCTAATGGCGTTAAGATACAATCAGCCATGACCAAATACTCTCTGACAATCTCACAGCCATAAACCTTTATACATTTATTTTGAGAGAGAGAGAGCATGAGCAGGGGAGGGGCGAAAAGAGAGAAGAGAGAGGATCCCAAGCAGGCTCCATGCTATCAGTGCAGAACCCGACATGGGGCTTGAATTCATGAACCATGAGATCATGACCTGAGCCAAAACCATGAGTTAGATGCTTAACTGACTGAACCACCCAGGTGCCCCTCCAATCAGCCATCTTCTCTTTTTTAACATCTTGCCATTCTTCTAATCCTGCCAATCTTCCCCTAAATTATTACCCCATATTATCCCCACAACTTTTAGATACCAGTGTTTTCTAAATTTATCTATTTGTATGAATCATTTGAGGGATCTATTAAAAAGGAGATCTAGCTTTCTTTGAAGATTCTCACTCCCAAAGTTTGATGTGGCCCCATGATGTGTATTTTTAATAAATTCTCCGGATAACTCTTGATTTGGAAAATTTGTGAAACACTGTACTAGTTCAGGGCTCTTCAAACTAGTTTTCTTGTTAGAGTTCATGGAGGCTTTGCAAGGGGTATGTGCTAGAATTGCTAGTATTAAGGGAATCAATTTCCACATGGGTATATTTTTCTCATCCCTAGTGCCTACCTAGCATGTAGCCGGTACCAAAACCGGCTTAATAAACATTTTTTCGATGTTGTTGCCATATCCATCTCTCCCACTTTCACTCTTCCTGTAAAGAAGGGAATCAGAAAAGTATATAAAAGTTTGTCAGAGTTGGGATGCCTGGATGGTTCATTCATGACGGCATGCGACTGTTGATCTCCGGGTCATGAGATCAAACCCTGTGGGCGTAGAGCCTACTTAAAAAAAAAAAAAAAATGGCAGTTTTTCCTTGTTTCCAACTATGTCCTGTAAACACCTCAAAAAACTAAAGCCATATTTTCAACTGAATCTGGGGTCCCAAGGGGTGAAGGAAAAGGGAGTAAGTAATTCCTACATGACCTTGAGGTCCTTAGCAAAGGGAGTATTTGCTGAATAGAGTTAATTCTTCATGTGACCTAGTTTTAAAAGTTAACCACAAGTGGCTTAGATACTCTGCCTTAATTTCCTCATCCACAAAAATGTTGGTAATATTAGTATTTAACTCCTTAAGAGTTTTTATAAGGATTAAGTGAGATAATCTAATGCAAAGTGCTTACAACATTGCCTGACAAATTCTAAGTGCTCAGTATGTTTTAGCTGGCTTTATAGTAGAGGTACCAAAGTGATTTCATAAGAAATGAGCTTGGAACCAAGAAGTCTCACAGCTGCAGAAGTAACTAGATGAGATACTTGCAAAACAGACTTTCTTTCATGTCTTGGTGTGACTTGTTTGAAAAAAAACTTTGAAAGTTCAAAAAAGGCACAAGGTGGGATTAAGATAAAGGTCTGGTAGGGTAAAGAGAAGGTGGTAACTGAAGATGGTGTGTAGAAGCAAGAACTCAAGAAAATCAGAGTTCCAAGACGTTGCATGTGGTACCCCAGCAGCCTTAAACCAATCAGCGTGACAGCAGTCTCTTCCCACTTGGAACATGGGAGAAATAAAAGGATATCAAAGAGAAATAATTCCTGAGTGCCTATTTCATGTTGAACACTGTTATAAGTACATGCAGTGCAGATATGATCAGTGGTTTTGAAAGAGAGGTCTTCCAATCATTCAGGTTTCTTTTTGTCTCTCACATAGTATGTTGTATAGAAGATAACCTTTGTCCTACTGCTCATATAAGAGTAGTGCTTTAAAACAAACAAAGAGAACTAAGCTGCCAAGCTCAAGGGTATTATCGCTATTACCCAACCACATTCCTCCCAGCTGTGCAGTCACCTCAGTGTGCACTGCTCGGTTTTGAATGGGTTCGTGTCCTACTTACATCGTTAAGTCAGGCTTCCCAACAGCATTTGGGCAGATCTGTGAAGTGAGTTCCCATAAGAACTGTGTAAGTGCACTGCTATCATTTTCATAGAGACACCACAGTGTCTTATATCACACAAATCTTATATTTGCACAATACTTTATAGTGAACTCTCGTATATATCACCTGATCTTAACAAGAGGTATTACTACTGTTGGCATTATTTTTAACATTTTACACATAAGAATTCAGGCTTAGTTGTATGGGTGTACTGTATTTAACCAGATCTGTACTGATTAAATATTTTGGCTGTATTTAAGGGGAATGTTTTTGTAGGGTTGTTGTTGCTTTTGTTTCCAACTATAAAACACTGCTGCAATGTTATTTTATTTCACATCACCGCTACTCATATTTATTTATTGAATACACTTTCTTTGTGCTTATTTTATTTTTGAGAGCGAGAGAGAGAAAGAGACAGAATGAACAGGGGAGGGGCAGAGGGAGAGGAGAACAGAGAATCTAAAGCAGACTCTGCACTGACAGCAGAGAGCTGGATGCCGGGCTTGAACTCACGAACTTTGAGATCATGACTTGACCTAAAGTCAACCACTTAACTGACTGACATACCCAGACATCCCAACTACTGTTCTTATTTATGAAGAAATGCCTCAAGATAAATCCTTAGAAGTGAAGATCTGGGTCAAATGCTATGTTTTAAAATGACGTTTCATGAATGTCTTTTTAAGTGTTGATTAAAAAAAAAAAATTAAGGCTCAGAGAGTTCTCACCTGAGGTCTTTTTTTTTTTCAAGAGAGAGTGCAAGCCGGGGAGAGGAGCAGAGGAAGAAAGAGAGAGAATGAGAGAGAATCCCAAGCAGACTCCACGCTCAGCACGGAGTCCAACACTGGGTTTGACACCACGATCCTGGGATCATGACTCAAGCCAAAATCAAGAGTCAGATACTAAACTGATTGAGCCACCCAGGTGCCCCTGACGTCTCATTAAAAAAAAGGACAGGACCGAGACTCAGGTCTATAGACTCTCAAATTTCATTCTACTCTGCTACATAATTTTTCTATAGCTACAAAATGAAGCATTCACACCTGCAGACTTACCAAGCAGCCAGCTATCTTTGTGCATTCCGGCTTCAAACTGACTACTGAGGGAGGATTGCTGCAGCACAGCATAGTCCTGTAGGCTACCTGGCCAGTTGGTCTCCACAGTCATTAATGCCCCTCTGATGTCACACACCATCAGGCAGTTTAAAGAATGCAGACCTTTGCGGTTCACATAGGAGAGATCTTCAGCATTTGGTGCCTTGATTGCCACATGGATACAGTCAACCACCCCTATCACCCCTGGCATCCCTGCCAACCCATAGAATTCATCCTTCACAGCCTGCATGGAGGCTTCATCAGCTGGGAAGCGAATGAACTGTGTGGCTCTTTCCACAAGTGCTTCAGTGACATTGGCAACACATCGACTCATAGATGCCTGACTGATTCCAATAGCGTCTCCCATCCGAGTCTGGAAGGAACCTGAAGTATAGAAGCCCAGTGCTGCAAGGATTTGTGTCTCTGGGCTAATAGCCCTGGATCTCTGAGTAGGTCTAGAAAGACTCGCCCCTAAGAGTTCCACCAAGTAATAAATGAACTGTCGAGGAAACCCATACATGGACATCAAATATTCATCGGTCACATCATCCAGCTTAAAGCGGTCCAATGTCCGGTGACCTCGGCCATACAACAAGAGATCACAGTCAAGCACTGTTATTGGTATAGCCATGGTACATGCAAATGTGATCTCTCCTTCCCTCTGCTACTTTTCCTGAATTCCTCCCAGTGAAGATGTTGGTGCAAGAAGGTATTTAAAGAAGTGTCAGCATTCAGCAGCTAAATGGTTCAGCATCCATCAGTTAAATGGTTCTGGCATTTGTAATCTTCTCTCTGTAAAGGTTAGAAGAAAAAAGCATTAGAAACCGACCAAAGGCATCAAAGTGATTCAAAGGCTACAACAGTTCCTTTTCTCAGATTTCCATTCTGTCCAAGCAAAAGGTGCTACACCTGTAACTGGGTTTTTCTCCACTAGCTCATGGCTGCCCAATAGGCTCACTTTGGTTTGAAAGATAATAGGAGTTGTTTCCTATGTAGCAGAGCAGCTCCCTCACTGCTATCTATTGAAAGTCAGCCCTCAATACAAGGGTTTGTAAGAAAGAAAAAAAAAGAAAGAAAAAAGAAAAAGATAGATAGATCATGGAAGTTGATTTTGGTGGCTCACTTAATGCCTGGCATTTGAACTGGTTAAAGCAAAAGCTTAATGTTGGAGGGGCGCCTGGCTGGCTCAGTCTGTACAGCCTGCAATGCTTGATCTTCTGGTTTTAAGTTCCAGCTCCAGGTAGAGTGTAGAAATTACTTAAAAATAAGATCTTAAAAAAAAAAAAAATGAATGGAGGCGACAGCATAAGTTATCCTTAAGGTAAAAGAGGTCTGCTCCTAACTACACAGGTCACGAACTAGCTGATATAAGTCATAACTATTCAGGGCAGGAATTGGTTCCAGCGGGTTTCATTATCCAAGCCCTCTGGTTCCACCTGTTAAGTACAAGATGGACGTGAGGGGTGCTCAAACCAGTCTAACAAGAGAGGAGGGGCAAAAAACTACCCACAGCCCAGCCTGGTGGACGCAGGTCATATGCTTTAACAACAGGCTTTCCTTTCTCCCCACTAAATCCAAATCTTGAGGCTGAGGACCAGAAAGTAGGGAAGACCACACAGATTGGAAGGTAGGCTCAAAAAGAAGATCCTGGAATAGCTAGAGCTGGGAGGCGACACTGCCGCTTTTAAAAGGCACCTCAGAAACTTAGAAGTCTGATTACGCTGGCCACTCAAAGTCAGCCAAGGCCCATCACCCACCTCTCCGCGGCTGCCAGGTTACCAGCATTCCCCACCCACCCACCAAGCCCCGTCCTGCCCTCCTCCGGAACCGGCGGCCTGGCACTAGCCGCCACGGCGCTCACCATAGGCACCGCCCCCCTTGCGTCAGCGTCCTCCCTACGCCACATCTCAACTGCCGTTGCCACCACTACGTGCGGAAAGGCGGCGCACATTCCACCCCCGGCCCAAAAGTTCTCGCCCTTTCAAGGACCCCCCTCTTTACGCCTTATTTCCTTCAGAGACACGTGGAAAATTGGTGAGAAAGATTTATATGAAAATATAATCAACTTTTTTTGTAATTCGAAGGAAAGAGATGAAATAGGGCGTCCATACCGTAGCGAAAGTGCGGATGAGGTTAGGCAGCTGTATTTCACCCATAGCCCTCTTGCTCCCCCCGCCTTCATCCGAGCGGATGAAAACAAACACTAACGATGGCGGCGCCGGGAGGGGACCGGCTGCTGGGCTTAAGGCAGGAGTGATCGCTTGAGCTGTGAGGGCACTCTTGAAGAACGCCGGTCAATGTGAGTGCGACAACTCGCGCAATTCTGGGAGTGAAACACCCGGGGTCCACGAGCCACGAGCCTCCTGAGGCGTGTGGTATCTATCTGCGACCCCTGCTGTCACTGCAGCTCCGGAGCGCCGAGCCCTCAGCCAGGAGGCGCAACTGGCCGGCCCCAGGCCCCGGCCTCCGTAATGAGAGCCTCGAGCCATTCTCTGTGTCGCAGCTTTGCAGGTACTAACTTTAGTGGGAATACCCCCAGATCACTCAGCGCCCCCGGGTGGGAGGCTATGGATCTGCGGCCTTTCCGGTACCTCCTTGTGAAGAAGCAGCTGGGTAGCCGCAGTACAGTCACCAGAGCTTTATTTGGGAAGTAGAGTTGGTGTAGGCCCTGTTGGCTCTTGATGGCTCTAAGTTTTAACAGAAATCCCCAAAGCTTTCGTCTCTACTTTCTCCGCTCTTTGGGTTGTGTTGTAAGGCTTTTTGAGGTAATTGTGGAACCGTAACTCCGGGGTTGGTACCAGTTCGAAGGAGGCAGGTTTCCATTCAATCAAGATTTGTTGAAAGAAAAAAGAAAAAAAAAAAAAAAAAAGGATTTGCTGAGTGCCAAATATGCACTCCGCGTGTAGGTGAGGGTGACTGTTGACTAGTGAAAAAAGGGACCTAAAGTTCACGACTATCTTCTTACTGTCGTTGGAACGACCTGTGGAAACCTGCGATCCATTCTCATTTAATAAATCTCTGGGTAAGTGGCTAAGCACCTTTTTTGGGTTCATCACTAACTTGTCTACGTTTTCACTTTCCAAGTCAGTTAGTTTCCAGTTTGCCTTGTCAATTGAGCGTAGTATTTCACTTTTAGTATCTTCCCCTTAGAGAGAGAAAGCTTGATCATTATACCTAGTTTAAAACTAATCTCTTAAGATAGAATTTATTGAACAGTTTCAGTGGGAAATGTGCAATAATAGGAAAGAACAGACCCTTCCTTTACGCTAAATTAATCTGGATTTTTGTGTGTTTCATGAATGTTAGTCCTTTTTATGTGTGGATATTGCAGCTTCAACTAAATTACAATTTTTTTTTTTTGTTTTCAACTCCATTTTCAGCTGAGCAGATGCCTTATGAATGTGTAATGGAATCCTGAATTAATATTTTTTAATTTTCTTTTTTTTAAGTTTTTTTTTTAGAGAGAGCACAAGCAGGGAAGAGGGAGAGAGAGAGAGAGAGAAAGAGAGAATCTTAAGTAGGCTCCATGCTGAGCGTAGAGCCAGAGTCAGGACTTCATCCCAGGACCCTGGGATGATGACCTGAGCCGAAATTGAGTCTAATGCTCAACTGACTGAGCCCCCCAGGGACCCCCTGAGTTAATATTTTTAGGGGTACCTGGGTGGCTCAGTCGGTTGAGCATCTGACTTTGGCTCAGGTCATGGTCTCACAGTTTGTGGGTTCAAGCCCCACATTGGGCTCTGTGCTGACAGCTCAGAGCCTGGAGCCTGCTTCAGATTCTGTGTCTCCTTTTCTCTCTGCCCACCCCTGCTCATGCTCTGCCTGTCTCGCTCTCTCAAAAATAAATAAATATTAAATTTTTTTTTAATGCATAGTGGATGATGAGTAAGTGTTGAAGCAAGTGTCAAACATACTGGTCTGTATAATAAGATGAATGTAGTTAATTCATGCACTCTTTTCCAATTGTATCCCTTTGGATAGAAAGTTAAGGGTATGGCAACTTTTGAGATTCACATTACCTAAAAATTGGCAAACCACTGGGTTTTAAACTATTGTACTTAAATTTAAGAATTCTTTTTGTGTATTTGTATTTTTTTTCTCAAGAGTGGTTATTAAAATTGAAGCAGAAACTGCAGATCTTCAGCTAGTCAACAGTCTATTATAGTGTTTTACTTAAGGACTAAGAATCAGCTGGACACAGTGGAGCTATGCATTATATGCATAATGGAATTATACTATATGGAGGTGGAGGCAAGAAATGTTTTGTTCTGTTTTTTCCATTGTCTCTCCTGCTGCCATCCACTCTGCATTAGCTTAGTAGCTTATGACCTCCATGACTCAGAGTAGGGTGCCAAGAGTCTAAATGCAAAAAGAAGACATTGACTTTTGAGCTTTCAGAGTCCCAAGTCCTACTGTATGAGTAAAGATAATTTTGACTACTCAAAAAAAGTACCCACTGTAGAATTTATTGCACCCACTTGATAAAGTACATCCCCAATACTCTGCATTTATATTTTGCTCAAGTGGGAGTGAAAGGTATTTGTTTTGGAATATTTGTCTGGAGAGAAGTTATTTAACCTTGGCAATACCTGAAAACCCCTGAAACTTCACTTTTAAATATTTCTTTTCTTTTTCTTTTAAAACTTTTTAAATGTTTTTTGAGAGAGAGAGATACAGAGCACAAGCAGGGGAGGGGCAGAGAGAGAGGGAGACACAGAATCTGAAGCAGACTCCAGGTTCTGAGCCATCAGCACAGAGCCGGACGCGGGGCTCAAACCCATGAACCATGAGATCATGACCTGAGCCGAAGTTGGACACTTAACCAACTGAGCCACCCAGGCGCCCCAAATATTTCTTTTCTTTTTAAAACTTTATTATAAAAGAGATGAATAATTGCATTCATAACACTGGTTGGAGAGCTGCTTAGATTAGAGGATGAAGAGTACACCTAAAAAATTCCTCATTGTTATGACCTTTTATTATTTAACGTAGTTTTTTGTTTTTATTTTTTAATGCAGTAAATGTGTAGAGACTCACTAAGAAATGCAGCCTGTTCAGCTAATGAATGAGCTCATATTCCTTAAGACTTTTTTGGCTTGTATGCTGACTTGAGAGTCTTCAAATATGTATACATTACTAAAAATTCTTTTTTTTTTTTCTTCTAAAAATTCTTGAACAAAGGTTATCTGGGTTTTATGTGTGGATTACTTGGAAGTAATTTAACACCAATTTGGGGTGTTGAACTGAGCAAGGCCCCATTTTTTCAAGCATGGGTTCAATAGAGGAAAGGGTGTATGAGTTTCTCATCTTTGCTTCCTCTTAGTCAAATTGTGGACACCAGTAAAAACTGCAGGTTGTCCCTGATAGGATAAGGGCAGTGCAGCCAGGAAGAATGCAAAGGAGGCTATCTAGTCCTCTCTGCGCAAGGAGCATCAACAAACTTTTCTTTGAGTTTGGGTTTTAAATTTAAAAGGATTTTAAATCCTTACAGAAATGTAAAATTGGTTTTAAATCTTTAAAATAGATTTTAAATCGTTAAACAGGTTTAAAATTAATTTTAAATAATCAGTTGTTTTTAACTGTAGAGTAAACTGTGGGCCAGTTTATTTAAAAAAATCTTCTAAATGCCAGTGTAGGTGTTACAGGAAATTTGTTTGGCCCTAGTGGTGTCACCTATATGTCCTTGGTTACAAGAGAAGGGGACCAATACTTAGAAAAATAGTTCCGTTAACAACTCACAGTTGACTATCAGTCAGTAGTAGCTTCTTAGTAAAATAAAGGTAAATAAAGAATTTATAGAAGTGTTAACTTAATATTGTTACTTTGGAAAATGGCTGTTTTCACTTTTGACTTTCGATTCATACAAATGTGAAAAATACAGAGTTAAAAATCATTTTATATTCTCTCTAATATTGAGGTTTGTTTGTTCCCTGCCCCCTCCAATTTCTTCTGTATTGCCCACAACTATTAGGTCATTAGGAAAGAGATTATACGGAGAAATACTTATTGAGATTTAGTTGTCCTATTTTAAATATAAGTTTAAGGGTGTTTTTACTCCTGAATCTATTTCTGTTGGAATTTGCAAGAAACCAGATATTTGGCCTTATTTATTCTGTGGTATAAATAATTAACAAGCATGGCTTTTATCATTATTCCCACCTTCCTTTTCTTTTGGTTTATTTTACTTTTGGTTTCTTAAATTGAATACTTAAATTTAATCTTTTTAATTATACAATTACTTAATGCTCTACATTTTCTTCTGAATTCTCCTTTTGCTGTATCTCTTTTTTGTCATCAGATATTTTCCATTTTGTTAATTTCTAGGTAATTGTAACTTTGGTTTTTATTTAAGTGTTTATTTATACATGATTTAATTTATACATGATTAACTTCTTATTGTATATTTCTTTTTTTTTTTAATGTTTATTCATTTTTGAGAGAGAAAGCACAAGCAGGGGAGGGGTAGAGAGAGAGGGAAACATAGAATCTGAAGCAGGCTCCAGGCTCTGAGCTGTCAGCACAGAGCCGGATACAGGGCTTGAACCCACGAACTGAGAGATCATAACCTGAGCTGAACTCAAACTGAGCCACCCAGGCGCCCCATGTATATTTCTAGTTTTATTGGATTATGGGCAAAAAAATCTTGGAAAATTTATTTTATCAGTCAAAAGCATGATTAATTTATCATGTTCCTTGAACCTGAGAGAATGTGAATGGTTAAGTTAGATAACAAGAGCTTTATTGAGGGTCTCATATGTAGCAAGTACTCTTTACAGGAGCTATCTCATTTAATCCTCAACCCTGTGAGGTAGGTATCACTTATTGACATTTTATAAGAAAAATATAAGGTACAGAAGGATTGAGTGACTTGCCCTGTATACCAGTACATACATATAGACTTGGTTTTATTATTCGGTTCTTCTACATTTTTGTTTATATCTACTTGAGCTGTCAAAAAGTTATGTTGAATATTCAGGTACAGTTTTGGTTTTATCAAGCTCTCCTACTATCTCTAAGAACTTTTGCTTTATGTATTTTATTACTATATTGCTTATGTATAAAGGTTTATGGCTGTTATATTTTCAGAGAGTATTTTGTCATTACTCAATATCCCTTTTAATTTTATTTCATCACTTTTGGCCCAGAATCCTGTTATAAATATTATTACTTCTCCTTTCTTTTACTTTTCTTTCTTTCGTCTTCCTCTTTTTTTTTTTCTTTTTGTTTAAGCAGAGTATATTTCTGTTTTTTATTTCCAAACTTTCTTTGTAACTCTTTTAGGTAGGAAGACTGTTTCAGTTGTTTAAACCTTTCTGTTCTGTTCATCATTTGTCTGCAAAGAACTTTCTAAATGGAAAAGAGGATCTCTACAATTTAATAATAATTCTAATGCCTGGAAAGTGGGAAGATTACTGTTTTGTTCTGTTTGTACTTGTACTTATCTATTCTTTATTGTTCTTGATTTGCCATCTTGAGCTTTTAAGTCTGAATCCAAAATATCAAAAAACTCCATGTTAAAAACTGGGAAACAGGGGTGACTGGGTGGCTCAGTCAGTTAAGCATCAGGTCATGATCTCACGGTTCATGAGTTCGAGCTTTTGGTAAGTCCAGCTTCTCTCTCTCCCTTTCTGCCCCTAATGGGATTCTTTCTGTCTCCCTCTCTCTCTCTGCCCCTCACTCACTTGTGTCCCCCCTCTCAAAAACAAGAACAACTGGAAAACAGATTATTTTTTTAGTTAACTTTTCCCAATTTTAAGGGCGAAAGATATCATCTGGAGTCATATTTATATAATCTCTTGCCAAATTATTCAGTTATTTCTTTGAAATTATTTGCCCTTTTTTTTCTTTTATTGCCTGTATCACCTTAAATCCGATGTTATCACCAACCCCTGTCTGGATTGCTGAAGTAGCTTCCTAGCTGGTCTCATTGCTTTTTGTCCCTTTACTTTATCCCCCACGACTCTGTATTTAGATTAATGTCCCTAAATCTTTATCCAAAGAAAAATCTGCACTGACTTCTACTAATCTTTTAGAGTCTCTTTTTGCTCACTTTCATCATTCCCCAATAATCTGGCCAGACCATACCTACCCACTTTATTTTTCCTTACCCCTTTACATGAAAATTCTCAGGGATGCATTTCCTAATTTTGCTTCTTCTCCTTATTCTTTCCCCTTTCCCTCTGGGCCTCCAATTACACATATGTTAGACTTTTCCCTGTGTTCTCAATGTCTCAGATAACCTCATGTCGCATTATGTACCTATTGTCATGGTATGATTAAAAAACACCTTAAATAGTGCCCTTTCACTTTCAAAAATACCCCAAAAGTATATGGTCATTCTGGGCCTCTCATATACTTTTCTTTATTTTCCATCCTTTTGCCTCTCTGTAGTTCATTCCTGATATTTTCTTTTGGCTTATATTCATGTTCACTATTTCTGTCTTCTTCTGGTCTCATCTGTTAGATCCAACCATTGAGTTCTTTTGCTTTTTTTTTTTTTTTCAATATTTTATTTTATTTTGTATTAAAAATTTTTTTTTTTAAATTTTAGAGACAGAGTGTAAGCAGGGGAGAGGGGCAGAGAGAGAGGGAGAGAGAGAGAGGATCTTAAGCAAACTCCACACTCAGTGTGGAGGCCTATGCAGGGCTTGATCCCACAACACTAGGATCATGACCTGAGCCAAAATCAAGTCAGGAGGCTCATCTGACTTAGCCACCCAAGTGCCCCTCAAAGATTTTATTTAATTATTTAATTAATTTATTTATTTTAATGTTTTATTTATTTTTGAGAAAGAGACAGAGACACAGAGTATGAGTGGGGGGGGGGGGTGCAGAGAGGGAGACACAGAATCTGAAGCAGGCTCCAGGCTCTGAGCTGTCAGCACAGAGCCGAATGCAGGGCTCAAACTCACCAACCATGAGATCATGACCTGAGCCGAAGTCAGATGCTTAACCGACTGAGTCACCCCACCAGATTTTATTTTTAAGTAATTTCTACATCCAACATGGGGCTCAAACTTACAACCTCGAGATCAAAGGTTGTATGCTCTACCAATTGAGCCAGCCAGGTGCCCAAAGACTCAACCACTGAGTCCTTTTTTTAAAAAAAAGAATTTATTGTCAAGTTAGCTAACATACAGTGCATAGTTTACTCTGGGCTTCAGGAGTAGATTCCCGTGATTCATCGCTTACATGCAACACCCAGTACTCATCCCAAAAAGTGCCCTCCTCAGTGCCCATCACCCATTTTCCCTGTTCCCCGCCCCATCTCCCCACTCCCATTAACACTCAGTTCTCTGTATTTAAGAGTCTCTTAACATCTCTTAAGAGTCTGTTTGTTCTCTGTATTTAAGAGTCTCTTAAGATCTCTCTCTCTGCCCCTTTCCTGCTCACATTGTGTCTCTGTCTCTCAAAAATAAATAAACATTGAAAAAGTAAGAAAAAAAAAGCATCTCTTCATGGTTTGCTTCTTTCTCTGTAACTTATTTCTTCCTTCCTTTCCCCCATGGTCTTCTGTTAAATTTCTCAAATTCCACATAGGAGTGAAAACATATGGTATGTCTTTCTCTGACTGACTTATTTCACTTAGCATAATACTCTCCAGTTCCATCCATGTTGTTGCAAATGGCAAGATTTCATTCTTTTTCATCAGTGAGTAGTATTCCAGTGTGTGTGTGTGTGTGTGTGTGTGTGTGTGTGTACACACCACATCTTCATTCATCCTTGATGGACATTTGGGCTCTTTCTATAATTTGGCTATTGTCATAGCACTGCTATAAACATAAGGGTACAGGTGCCCCTGCAAATCAGCACTCCTGTATCCTGTGGATAAATTCCTAGTAACCACTGAGTCCTTAATTTAGTGGGGGCTTTTTCTTTTGTTTTTTAGTTCTAGAATTTCTACTTGGCTCTTTTTTGCAGTATTTCTTTGTCAAAATCCTCAACTTTGTGCTTTATTTAATTGAACATATTAAGCATGGTAATATTTAAGTCTCTGTCTTGATAACTTTGTTAATGTATTTCTAATGTATTTCTAGTGTATTTCTAATGTTGTATCTGTTAGATTTTGGTCATGTGGGTTTATCTCCATGAATGCCCAGTTTATTTTAATATGTGCCAGATACTATATATGAAAAATTGTAGAGACAATTTGTGGGCTAGGGTGACATTATTTTCTTCCAGGGAGAAATTAAATGCGGTTCTGGCAAAGGCTAAGGGCAGACCTTATACCACATTATTGGAGATAGTGATGTTTAAATTTTTTCACAATAGAAACTTAAAAAATTAGCTTTAAGTCACACAATTTTACATTTAATTGTTTTCTGAGAGAAAAAAAATATCCACTGTTTTTGTAAATTAAAAAAAAAATTAAAACATAGCCAAGCTATGGAGAGAACTCAAATGTCCATTGACTGATGAATGGATAAAGATATGATACACACACACACACACACACACACACACACACACACACAGGAATATTACTCAGTCATCAGAAGGAATGAAATCTTGCCATTTGCAACAGTGTGGATGGAGCTACAGTGTATTATGCTAAGTGAAATAAGGCAGTCAAAGAAGGACAAATACCATATGATTTCACTCATGTGGAATTTAACAAAAAGAGATGAACAAAAAGGAGGGGGGAAAGTGAGGGAAGTAAACCATGAGAGACTTTTTTCTTTAAGATTTTTTTAATGTTTTTTTAAATTTATTTTGAGAGAAAGAGCAAGGGAGCACGTGAGTGTGGGAGGGGAAGACAGAGAGAGGGAGGGAGAGAATCCCAAGCAGGCTCCATGCTGTCAGCGCAGAGCCCGATGTGGGGCTCGATCCCACGAACTGTGAGATCATGACCTCAGCCGAAATCAAGAGTTGGATGCTTAACCAACTGAGCCACCCAAGTGCCCCACCATGAGAGACTCTTAAAGATAGAGAACAAACTAAGGGGTTAATGGAGAGAGGTGGGTGGGAGATGGGCTAGAAGGATGATGAGCATTAAGGAGGGCATTTGTTAGGATGAACACTGGGTATGTATGTAAGTGAGAAATCACTGAATCTACTCCTGAAATTAATATTGCACTGTATGTTAAGTAACTAGAATTTAAGTAAAAATTTGAAAAAAATAAAGCTCTAGGTCCAAGAAAAAAGAAATTAATACAGCAATAATAAATTTATCTGGGATATATATTATGGGTAAAAATGGAAAGGAGGAACAGAGATGGACTGTGAAGAACAAGGAAATACTTGGAGAAAAAGGAAAAGAAGACCTATACGTAATACGTGTTATCTCTGTCCCTTTTGTGCTCGTTTTGTGTGCTGATCTTAAAATTAAACCTATTAAGGGTACCTGAGTGGCTCAGTTGGTTAAGTGTCTGACTTCGGCTCAGATCGTGATCTCACAGTTCGAGCTCTGTGTTGGGCTCTTTGCTGTCAGCACGGAGCCCGCTTCTGATCCTCTCCCCCCGCCCCCATCTGTCCCTCCCTTGCTGTCTCTCTCAAAAATAAAGTTAAATTAAAAAAAAATTCAACCTGTTACCTAATGTGAAATGGTATGGCTGCTTTGGAAGACAGTTTGGCAGTTTCTCAAAAAGTTAAATGTTGAATTACCATATGACCCAGTAATTCCCTTTGTAGGTATATATAGAGAATTGAGAACATATGTTAACACAAAAACTTGTACATGAATGTTCTTAGCAGTATTATTTATAATAGCTAAAAAGTAGAGACAGCTCAAATGTTCATCAACTGATGAATCAGTAAACCAAATGTGGTGTAGCCATGGAATATTATTCAGTCATTAAAAGGAATGAAATACTGAGACCTTCTACAACATAGATTGAACCTTGAAAACATTATGCTAAGGTGAAAGAAACAAGTCACAAAAAGGCCACATATTGTATAATTTCCTTGATATGAAATGTCCAGGATAAGCACGTCCGTAACTACAAAGCACATTAGCGCTCCCTGTCAGCGACTGGGAAGAGGAGGGAGAAGTAGAGAGTGAGTGATAACAGCTACGGGATTTCGTTTTAGTGTCATGAAAATGTGATGGTTGTGTGTCCTTGTGAATATACTAAAAAGCACTGATTTGTACACTTTAAAATGGTGAATTTTATGGTACATGCAGTACATCTCAATTTTTAAGAAAAACCTTATGAAATAATTTTTTTAACCCACCCAGTTGCCTTTCTCAACATCCTAAATCACCCCTGCTTCTCCAGTTCAAAAGCTCCAGGTCTGTGTCCCCGTCCTTCAAAGCTACTCTCCATTCCCAATACTGTACACTCTGTAGTTTTCCAAAACTACCTTTCCTTGCACCTTATACCCAGATCTTTACAACTGTGGTTCTTTCATACCCACACAGACTTCTGATGATTTGGGCCTTAGCGTTCTGTAGCTCCCATAAGCTTTCTCTTTTACGTGTTTACCAAATTCACAAGTAAGTGTATTTTCTTTCAACTTGCACACTCTCCTCTTTCAGATATGTAGTTTCTTATATTGTCTTGTTCTTTTGCATTCTTGGTGTTTTATTTCCATGTGCAGACCATAAATTTTTATTTTTTTAATAATTTTTAAAAAGGTGTTTTGTTTTGTTTTGTTGTAATCTCTACTCCCAACATGGGGCTTGAACTCACAGCCCCAAGATTAAGAGTCACATACTCTTCCGACTGAGCCAGCTAGGTGCGCCAGTCTTTAAAATTTTAAATTATGAATTCACCTAGGTAAAAGTTGGGAGGGAGCGTTGTGGCCTGGCAGCAGGCTCTTTTTTTTTTTTTTTAATTTTTTTTTTTTCAACGTTTTTTTTTTATTTTTTGGACAGAGAGAGACAGAGCATGAACGGGGGAGGGGCAGAGAGAGAGGGAGACACAGAATCGGAAACAGGCTCCAGGCTCCGAGCCATCAGCCCAGAGCCTGACGCGGGGCTCGAACCCACGGACCGCGAGATCGTGACCTGGCTGAAGCCGGACGCTTAACCGACTGCGCCACCCAGGCGCCCCTGGCAGCAGGCTCTTGATAATCCAAGGTTGTGAAAGCTTCTCCCAGGCTTGCTTCTGCCTGTTCCTAGGGGTTACAATGGTTCTAAACCAGTTTTTAGATTAATTTCTTGGCTTTTTGTTTCCTTACTATGCATGTATAATGCTGGATCTTACGTCCATGTAATTTACTGGCTTATGCTTTTGAAGTTTTGAGAGTGACTTTCCTACCTCTGAGCCTTGCTATGATAGATGACAAACCTCTTTGTTGCTTTTTTAGGGTTCTTCTGGCCTCTGTGATCAACGAGAACTTGGCTGTGCAGTTTTGTGCAGGGTACTGGGTTTCTACCTGCCTGTAACATTGAGGTCCTATCTTCCATGCCCATGCATGTTCTGATACACTCATTAGAAGAACCTGACCTTGCTGCTCATAGGCCTCAGCTCCCTGACATCAGTTTTTCCCCTTACATCTATTGTGTTGACTTACCCTTTTCTGGAACCTGGGATTTCTCAATCTTTCTTATTCAGTTGTATGTCAAAACCTTTATATTGTCATATTTTATCTGCATTTTTATGCGTAGCGGGAGGGAGGACTAACAACATCATTTCAAGCCGCCTTGTTGGATGTTCGCCTGAGAGATTTTAAACTGACATCTATCATGGCACAGTGCATTAAACTCTTTGCCTACTTTACTCCAAGGCAAGGATATTCTGTGACAGAATCTTGGAAGTACAGCTAGAGCAGTCTTTCAGATGTTTGAAAATTTGTGTTTGAAATAGGCCGCAAGGAGATAGACCTAATTTTAGAAAATTTTACACTGGGCAAAAGCTAGTTAAATTCTCTGCCCTGTTATAGACCATTTGATGAGAATGGATTTTATTTGTTAATTAAAAATTTTTTTTGAAAACTATCTGATTAATAAAAAAATTATAAGAATTTTGCAGTGAATTCTCATATACTTTTCACATACATTCACACATTGTTCACTCTTTGCCACATTGCTTTACTTATCATACAGTATATATCCATGTGTCATAAACTGTATGATATAATAGTATATGACACCTTCCTTTTTTTCTTTTTTTGGCTGGGCCCTGAGAAAAGTTACTTGTATTTCTGAAGAACAAGATTGACCAAAGTGTGATTGTATCAAAGCCAGGAAATTTAACATTGATGCAATACTGTTACCTAATATATAGTCAGTATTCACATGTTACCAATTGTTTCAATATTGTTCGTTTATTTATTTATTTATTTATTTATTTATTTATTTGATTTTATTTTTAAGGAATCTCTACACTCAAGCTCTACATTTGAACTTAAAATCCTGAGATCAAGAGTCACATGCTCTACCAAGTAAGCCAACCAGGTGCCTTTAATAGAAACTTTTTTAAAAGTCCATAATTGGGGCGCCTGGGTGGCTCAGTTGGTTAAATGCTGACTTTGCTCAGGTCATGATCTCATGGGTTCATGAGTTCAAGCCCCACATCAGGCTCTGTGCTGACAGCTCAGAGCCTGGGACCTGCTTCGGATTCTGTGTGTGTGTGTCTCTCTCTCTGCCCCTCCCTGGCTCATGCTGCCTCTCTCTCTCAAAAATAATAAACATTTAAAAAATTAAAAATAAAAAAAAAAGTCCATAATCAAACATTGCATTTAGTTGTCAAACCTCTTTAATTGCCTTTAGTCTGAAACAGTTCTTGAGCCTTTTTTTTATTTTTGTCTTTCATAAGATTGACATTTTTGAAGCTACAAGCCCATTATTTTATAAAATGCCTAAGCTCATCTGATTGCTTCTTCATGCTTACATTCAGGTTACATAGTTTTAGCAGGAAAGCCACCTAGGTAATATGTCCTTCCTACTACATCACATCAACAAAAATATAATGTCAACTTTTCAATTGTTGGTATGTTTCTTTGATCACTTTGTTAAGATTCTGACTGTCAGACTTCTCTGTAACTAACAAGTAATCTGTGGGAAGATTGTGTAAATATTCCATTTGCCAGCAAACTTTCACCCAGTGATTTTTATCATCCACTGGTGATATTTTGGGTCACTTATTCTATAATAGATGCAAATGGTGATTTTTGTAATTTTGTTATTTATTATACACTTATTACCTGACAATCTACTGTGAAGAAGTATTTAATCTTCACCCATTTCTTATACATCTGCCTTTGAAACCTTTGTTGAGGAAAATGTGAAAATACTTGCTGTAGAAAAAATGACTGGCAAGAAAAGATTGTCTTTGATCTTTCACTGTTAGCTGGAAAAGTAAATATAAAATTGTGAGTTTTAATTTCAGTGCTCCACAGATCTACATATTCTTGCATGTAAACATGAGTTTAATTTTTTAACATTTTATTATGTTTTTAACTTTATTTATTTTGAGAGAGGGAGAGCAGGGGAGGAGGAGAGAGAGAATTCCAGGCAGGCTCCACACTGTTAACACAGAGCCCGATGCAGGGCTAGAACTCATGAACCCTGAGATCATGACCTGAGCCGAAATCAAGAGTTAGAGGCTTAACTGACTGAGTTACTCAGGCACCCCGAGAGAGAGAATCTTTTTTTTTTTTTTTTTAATATTTATTTATTTAATTATTTGTGAGAGAGATAGCGTGAGTGGTGTTGGGGCACAGAAGGAGGGAGACACAGAATCCAAAGCAGGCTCCAGGCTCTGAGCTGTCAGCACAGAGCCTGACATGGGCGGGGCTTGAACTCATGAACCATGAGATAATGACTGAGCTGGAGTTGGATGGTTCACCAACTGAGCCACCCAGGTGCCCCCTGAGAGAGAGAATCTTAAGCAGGCTCCATGCTCAGCACAAAGCTCAATGTGGGGCTCCATTCCAGGACCCTGAAATCGACCTGAGCCGAAATCAAGTCAGTTGCTCAAACCAACTGAGCCACCCAGGTGCCCCAGTAATTTATTTTTTTAATTATAGGCAAAATATACTATTATCTCTCTCTCTTTTTTAGTTTATTTGAGAGAGAGCACATGCACGTGTTCATGATCAGGGGAGAGGCAGAGAGAGAGATGGAGAGAGAATCCCAAGCAGGCTCTGCACTGTCAGTGTGGAGCCCCATGTGGGCTCAAACTCATGAACCTCAAGATCATGACTTGAACCGAAATCAGGAGTCGGATATTTGACTGAACCACCCCGGGCCACCCCCCCCCCCCCAACCATTACTCTTTAGTAGTTTTTAAGGTTAGGGTGCCTGGGTGGCTCAGTCGGTTAAGCATCTGACTTTGGCTCAGGTCATGATCTCGCAGTTTGTGAGTTTGAGCCCCGCAATCAGGCTTCTTGCTGTCAGTACTGAGCCCGCCTCAGATCCTTTGTCCCCCTTTCTCTCTGCCCCTCCCCTGCTCATGCTCTCTCTCTCAAAAATGAATAAACATTTAAAAAATAGTTTTTGAGGTTACTATTTTGTAATTTATGTGAATAGAAATAAGCATTATATAAATATGAAAGCAATATTGTTAGTTTGTCAGGAGTCGTTACTCAAAACAACTGAATTTGGTTAATAATAGTCATCCTTAAAATAAATCAAGGAAGTGTTAACTGTTCAATATTAGATTAGTTCCATATATAAATTGCTTTTCAAAAAAAAGAACTAAAGTTATCAAGAGAATTAGAAGACAAGACACAGACTAGAAGAAAATATTTGCAAAAGACACATCTGATGAAAGACTTATTCAATATATACAAAGAATTCTTAAATCTCAACAATAAGAAAACAACCCCATTAAAAAAATGGACCAAAGACCTTAAGAGACCTCTCATCAAAGATACACAAATGGCAAAGAATTATATGAGAAGATACTTAGCATTGTATGTCATTCATGAAATGAGATATACATTCAAGGTTACCATATAGATTTATTACAGTATTACTGACTGTATTTCCTATGCTGTACTTTTCATCCCTGTGATTTATTTTATAACTGGAAGTTTGTATCTCTTAATCTCTTTTACCTGTTTCACCCATTCCCCTACCCAAAATTAAACATATGCTTACCATATAAAGAATTGAAAACTTGTCCCCAGCAGGACAAGGGTTCTTAGAAGCTTCTCTGGGGAAAATTCAGTGTCCTCAGAGGGCCAAACCTCTATATACTGACACTTGAGGTTTCTTTCAATTGAAAATATTGGGGGGGGGGGAGCAGCTTGTTCCTGATGATCCTCTGTGAGCCCCACCAGTTAACCAACCTCACTCATATACCTGAGTTTCAGCTGTCTTTTTGGTGCTTCATGTTCAAGTGTGAATGGGACAGCCAAGGGATCACCAGTCATTTGATGAAAGCCTCCAACATGGCTGCCAGTGTTTTTCAAGCTAAGTGAAGAAGGGGGCTTCGGAGATGGGAGTGGGAGTGCCTCATATGGATCTGATCCTTGAAGTCCAGCATGCTTTTTTTTTTTTTTAATTTTTTTAATGTTTATTTAGTTTTGAGAGGGAGACAGAGACAGAGTGTGAACAGGGGAGAGGCAGAGAGAGAGGGAGACACAGAATCTGAAGAAGGCTCCAGGTTCTGAGTTGTCAGCACAGAGCCAGATGTGGGGCTTGAACTCACGGACCACGAGATCATGACCTGAGCCGAAGTCAGATGCTTAACTGACTGACCTACTCAGGCGCCCTGAGCATGCTTTTTTTTTTTAATGTTTGTTTATTTTTGAGAGAGAGGCCGAGGGGCAGAGAGAATCAGGCTCTGCACTGTCAGCAGAGAGCCCTGTTGAGGGCTCGAACTCACAAACCATGAGATCATGACTCAAGTCGAAAGCAAGAGTCAAACGCCTAGGTAACTGAGCCACCCAATCACCCTGAAGTCCAGCATGTTTTCTGATTCATGGTTTCAAAAAAATTAATGTCTGGTCCTCTAAAATTAGAGAGGAAGGGCAGTTCTGCCCTGAGTGGAGTTATGAAAGGAGGGTAGGGCTCAGAGTAGGGTCTGACTGCTTCTTCTGTGGGCTCTTAAGATAATCCTCCTGTTTTCAGCCCCATCTGCCATTCTACATTAAGAGAGTTCTGGTACCTCTCATTCCTTAACCTTTCTTGGGTTCTTTGGTTCACATGAACTTGCTTTGTTTTGGATTTGCCCTGTGGCTGGCTTGGAATATCAGCTCTGCACTCCTCACTCATGTGTTTCTTCCAGTTTCCATCTTCCAGAACTGTGATGCTGTCATCTCCATGCCTGATATCTCCATGCCACATCTTCTGATCTGTGTGTATGCTTTTTAAGCACCCCCTCCCCCATTCTTTGTTGTTTTGTTTTAGGAGTGAGCAGAAGTAAACATAAGCATGGAAACCTTTATACTTAACCAGTCTGCTTACTTTTTTCCCCAGTGTTTTGTTGATAGCTTTCATTTGTTATTTCCTATAAAAGGAAATATTTATTTACAACCTTTATAGTTCTGTGTTTTTAACTAGAGATTGGGAAAATAGTTGAGATAAATGTTTATCTGCCTATTTTAAGTAGAACAGTTTTTTTAAAATTAAAATTAGCATTTGTTTGAAAGTAAAAGATCTAGAGAACCTGCCTATCGGATTAAGTGTGCTTTTCCCTTAGTTGATTATATATTTTGCACTGGAGCAGTGATAAAGAACCTTCTGTCTAGTATTTGGAGGTTGATGATTACCTACATCCATTACATAACAATGGGAGAATTAATTTAATGGCAAATTTTCTTTTGTTGCTGTTGTGTTGAAATACGAATAATATAAAATTTACCACCTTAACCATTTTTAAGTGTACAGTTCAGTGGTATTAAATAAATACATGAACATTGCTATGTAGCCATCCCCACCGTCCAACCCCATATCTCTTCATCTTGTAAAACTGAAACTCTATACTTGTTAAACACTAACTTCCTGTTCTCTCCTCCTCTCCAGCTCGTGACAACCGCTATTACACTTTCTGACCGTGATTTTGACCACTCTGAGGGCCTCATAAAAATGCTATCCTACAGCATTTGTCCTTTTGTGACTGGCTTATTTCACTTAATGTCCTCAAAGTTCATCCATGTTGTAGCATGTGTCAGAATTTCCTTCCTTTTTTTTTTTTTTTAATGTTTATTTATTTTTGAGAGAGAGAGAGAACACAAGAGGGGGAGGGGCAGAGAGAGAGAGGGAGACACAGAATCTGAAGCAGGCTCCAGGCTCTAAGCTGTCATCACAGAGCCCGATGCAGGGCTCAAACCCATGGACTGTGAGATCATGACCTGAACCGAAGTTGGACACTCAACCAACTGAGCCGCCCAGGCACCCCAGAATTTCCTTCCTTTTTAAGGCTGAATAATATTCCATGGCATATATACACCACACATTCTGATTTATTATATTTTTGGTACTTGTTTAAAAACAATTTATTATGGTATAAGTCTCTACCTGTTCTAAACACTTTGGGAACCTCAAAGACTTATTTGTTGTTTTGAATTTCTATTGATGAAAATGATGTGCAGAGAATGTTGCTAAATTGAAATTGCTATTCAAGGCCCGGTAAATAATTTTTTGTTATTTCTTAAATGTTTCAAATCTTGAACAAAGGCCTTAACTGAGGTTATTTCTCAGGAAGGCAAAGCTGTAAGCGGTGAGTCTGGGGAAAATAGGTGTTGATTAAGCTTGATGGGAAGCAGTAATTGTTGGAGGATTATGAGGTGTAAATATATTTTTGACCTAGTTAAGCCATTTTGTAAAAGATGACACTTGATAAATTTAATCAAATTTATGTTGGTGGGAACCACACAGAATTTTTTGTAAATATCCGAAATTATATACAGTAATTAGGTTATGTCCCTAGGGCGAAAAATTTAATAAAGAGGTAAGGAGCTCTAATTAACTTACATATTCAGCATATTATCAGGAAAGGGATAAGAAATTTAAAACTCTGCAGCAGAGTTTGCAATGTAATTGAGAGATGAGGATGCTAATTGGTAAAATGGCCTTGACTTGAACTAAGTGATAACATAAAAGCCCTACTTTGCCTCAGTCCTCTAGCAGCTGATGTACTGCCTTAAAACCCACCCTATCAGAGGGCCTCCACCCTTAATGTATTTTGGCAGTTGTAACTGTTGGTGACAATGACTAACTTGAGCCATGGTTGGCAGTGTCTTAAAAGAAAGTCGAATACATACATTGTCAAGTGAGAAGGTTCTCTTGGTTCTTGGTGGTCGAATTCCAACTTGCTTGTCCCTGAGGGAGAGAAAGATACATGGACCTCATACTGGGATGATACCAGTTAGCCATCCAACATGATTTTAATTTCGCAAAATTGTCTCCTTTTAGGAAAGGCAGTATGTTGATATCTTGATGCTTCTCTTTCCATCCACTTAGCAATTTTATTTTTCAAATAATTGGATTTGTGGTGTATAAGCAGTCTCTTGTAACTGAAGTTGTTCTCAAAACCTCGACTGAACTAACAAAATTAGTTTTCTGAGCATGTACATACAAGGACTAGACACTGGTTCTGGATCAGCATTTATTTGGTAGTTTTAGCGACCGAGATCTTTCCTAAATGTGCCAGTAAGCCTCTGATCACCGTTTCAAAATCACTTCACCTGTTTTTCCTGCTGACTTTGCTTGGGGAATCTTGAAGGTCAGACTGAGGAGTTTGTCAAAATTTCTGGAGCATAGGAGCAATATAATGACATCATGCTTACACTAGTCTTTTAGCAGTTTGCCTGAGGTTTACAGTGTAACCTAGAAGGTGTTGGGGAGGAAAACTTTTCCTATACACTCTTACATTTAGTACTTGGGGGCCTGCAACGTAAACTGACACAAGACTAATTAGCAACCATAGGGGTGCTCAGCGATGAATAACCCAGGTGGCTAGAATTTGGGACTTATATACCTAACTGAATAAGAGAAAGGTGCCTAAGAGAAGAGGCTTTTATGGGAAGAGCAAAAAAGGTTTTTTCGAAAAAACAAATGAGTTTTTAGGAGAAGAAATGGGTGATAAGAAAGTTTGTGATGATATTTGTTTAGGTAGGTGCAAATGGTCTTTCCCTTTTCTTCATGACCATGAAACTTCCCCCAGAGAGAGGATTTATGGTAGGTCTACTCCTGATCTCTCTCTTGGGAATAGATGCCAACCTGAAATGGGAATTTATGGCTGTCCTCATTTCTCTGAAGTTTCTGCTTTTAGTCAGATAAGGGAAGCCCGAGAAGGTTTCTTTCTACATCTGTTGAATCTCAAATGTCTTCAGCTAAAAATAAACTTTTTGCCAAAGTGGCTTATTTTGGGATGGCATATCCTGATCCTCTTCAAATGGAGAGTAACTAACCAAGTGAGTCTCTTCCAGATAAGAAATGAGACCTGGATTAAGGTGGTATCTTTGGAAATGAAAGAGTAGCAAATATAAAGGAGTTTGCAGAAACAAGAGCTTGAAGGATTTAGTAACTGGCTAGTATTAGCAAAGGGAAGAAAAAAGGACAGAATTCAATTGTAGGTCTCTTTTTAATGTTTGTTCCAAATTTCCCCTTTGTATTCCTTGGAACACTCAAGGGATTTTGCAAAAAGTAAGACGTAAGGTAGACTTTGTATTACATTCCTGTTGTAGCCTGTGAACTAACTGTGTGATAGACAAGGCCTGAGGGAACAACAAACTCTGATGCCTGTGAGATAGATAACTTTTTCCCCAGTCGAGATCTCACCCTTTTGGCTCAGTAACTAACTCTAGCTACATAATCCTTTTAGTGCTTACAGTGGTACAAAAAGTCACAAGAGTCATTGTGCTATTATGTTTGCGTTGGTTGAAGTTCTGGTGGTGGGAACACAGTTCCCCACTTCAGTATAAAATAAGGGCAGTGCAGTCCTCCAGGACTATTCTTATCTCAGATCTGTTGCTGGGTTGCTTCAGGGCTGTAAGCAGTTTAGCCCTTTAAAAGTTTTTTGTTTTTTAATTTTTACCATAACATTTGTTTGTGTTATTTTTAACCACAATTAGGAAGGTCTGAAGGTGGGTGGTATGTTTTAAACTCTGTCAGACATACAAATGGTAGTCTCCAAAAGGTAAGTCCCTTATAATTTGCATCACTTTAGGCTTTAACCTGTCCTTGTTCCCAGTGGACTCTCCTGTGGCTTCTGAGTCCGGGGATTGTTTCTTCTCAGGTATTTTATTTCTCCTTCATTGGTTTCTTCCCCCCACCCCACATAAATTTGCTCAGATAGCCCTGTGCTACAGAGAAAATCCTTTCAACAACACCTTGAGGTCTTTTTCTGTACAACTTCTCAGAAGCCAGTTGAATCACCACCACTCTAAGAACCAATCCTCTCAAAGGTTATTAGCAACATGCCGCCAAGTCCAGTGTCCTTTTTCTCACCTCAAGAATAAAGGAAATCAGAATGTGTCCCTCCAAAATATGTCTCTTCGATATAAAAATTATTTTGACAGATCAAAATTAAGGCAATTAAGCAGCAAATGGAGGAGAACCTTTCTTTACCTTCTGCTTTTCTGCCTAAAGGTGAGATATAAATTCTCCTTTTCCTGGAGGCAGACTCTTATCAGCTCAGAGAAGGTACCAGTGGAATCTGCCAACACCCCTTACTCCATTAGTTTCCTCCCATATATTTATACCTTCCTACAGTTTGCCGCCCTTGGAAGAACTGCTTTCCTTTGTCCCATCATTTCTCTAGAAATTTACCATTCTTTGTTGAAGATCCCATATAAGCAACAGTTCTAAGCCACCGTATTGAATTATTTTTCTGTTGAGGTTTCTATTGTGAGATGTGCACTGCAGGTGTTGATAAATTGTTTTTTTCCTCTTATTAATCTGTCTTTTTGTTAAAGAGGCCCAGCTGAAAACCTACGATGGGTAGAGGTAAAGTTTTGCCTCTTCCACAAGAGCTTTATATTATTTGGCCATCGCTTCAATTTTGAAACTTATTTCCTCTTGATTTCAGTAATAACAGCTCAGAAGTCTTTTTGCCTCCTATTTCTCCGATTAGTTCTTGCATTTCTCTTTATGGTTCTTTTATGCCAATATTTTCTGGTGGCCTTCCTTATTTTTTTTTTTTTTTCTGTTATCTTCCATGGTAATTTTATGTACTGCTATAGTTTTTAAACTATTTCTTCTTTTTGGAGAATGTCTACTTCTACTTCTCCCTTCCTACTTTAACCTCAGTCTTAGTCTTTTCATTAGTTACAAATTGGGCATTTTCAGATAGATCTTCTGGTGTTTCTAATTCAATCTATTATATAGTCTGAGCTGACTGGCTAAGACTAAAAATAATGATCCTCAACCCCAAACTTATACTACAAGAAAAATTAATTTATGATGGATCATGAATCGAAACATGAAATGTAAACAATAACATTTTTAGAAGAAAATGTAGAAGATTTTCATGAGTTTGAGATCAGCAAAATTTTTCAACAGAGCACAAAGGAGTGCTGAAAAGAGTTGAGAAATTGGACTTAAAAAGTTTAAGAACCTCTTTTAATCACTTTCAAAGACTCCATAAGAGGATACCACTCAGCAATAAAAAGGGATAAGCTATGAACATGGAACACAGCATGGGTAAACCTCCAAATAATTATGCTAAGTGAAAGAAGCCAAAGAGTACATACTGGATGGTCTAATTTGTATAAAACTCTAGAAAATACAGTAGGGATCTATAGTGATAGAAAGCGTGGCAGCGATTGCCTAGGGATGGGGCATTGAGGAGGGGCCGGAAGGAGGCATTACAAAGGAATATGAGGAAACTTAGGGATAGAGATGTTCACTATTTTGTGGTAGTGGTTTTACAGTTACAAACATATGTCAAAACCTACCATGTCTTACACTTCCAGATATTGTTTATTGCCAGTTATACCTCAGTAAGGCTGCTTTTAATGTAGAAATAAAGAAACGCCACAGATTAAGAACAGGTGAAGGCCATTTAATCAGAGCTTGTCATGGCAGGGGAGTTAGCCACCATCACTTGCACTGGCAGAGACTCACAGGCAGGTAGACCAGTGGAAAAAAGTGGAAAAAAGACAAAGCTTCAGGTATGTCCTGATTTGGGGTTATTGGCATAGGAACACTGTAGGCAGCCTAACCACAAGTTGGGGCTTGGTTAGGGATGTGGTCGGTTAGGGATGCATATTTGGCTTTCCTAAGTTGGAAGCAGGGACAGAAATTGGGGAAGCTGTCAGTTATTAACCAGGTATTGCTGGGGCTTTTTACAGGGGTTATTGTTCGGCTTCCTGGACTACTTGCTAGAGATAGTCTGCCTTCCTTGACTGGTTACTGTAGGTAGTAGGTTGGCTTCTTGCACTAGGTGGCGGAGATATTAGTTTGGCTTCCTTCCTGGGCTGGTTTCTGCAGGTTGTCAGTCAGAGCTCTATTTTTATATATGTAGTCTGGCCTTTGTCTGTTAGTATATTCAGATTCTCACGAAAAAGATGTCGTAAGAAAGGCAAACCACAAACTGGGAGAAGATATTTACAGTATATATTCAACAAAGTATTTATATCTACTATATATATTTTAGAAACTTCTACAATTCAGTAAGAAAAAGATAACCTAATTTTTTAAATAGGCAAAAGGCTTGAACTAGTACTTCATTAAAGAGGATTTCCAAATGGCTAGTAAACATGAAAAGGTGCTAGTAGGGAAAATTCAGTGGTCATTTAATCACTAATCATTTAATACAGATTAAATGAGATACTACCACACCCTTACCAGGATGGCTAAAATGAAAGAATTAGTAGTACCAAGTATTATCGTAGTATAGATGTGGAGCAGCTGGAACTCTCATACACTGCTGGTGAGAGTGTACCTTGGTACAGATTCTAGACAACTGTCGGTGTCTGTTTAAGTTTATGGGGGTGCCTGGATGGCTCAGTCGGTTGAATGACTTCAACTCAGGTAATCATCTCCAGTTCATGGGTTTGAGTCCCGCCTCAGGCCTGTTGCATGCAGGGCCTGCTTTATGCAGGCCTCTGTCCCCCACTCTCTCTGCCCCTCCCCACTTGCATTCTCTTTCTGTCTCTCTCTCTCTCTCTCTCTCCTTCTCTCTCTCTCTCTCAAAGGTAAACATTAAAAAAAACACTAAATATGTATACTCTGTGACCCAACATTAACACTCCTGGGTTTCTATCTGATGGCAGTGAGTGTTTACATCCACCAAAAGACTTGTGTAAAAATCTTGCTAAAAACAGGAAACAACCCAAATGTTTATCAGCCTGGAATTTATAGTTTATGGTATATTCATGAAGTGGAGTGCAACATAGCAGTGAAAAAAGAATAAAGTGCTACATACAACATTATAAACGAATCTCACAGGCATGATTTGAATAAAGGAAGCTACCCACAAAAGAGTTAATATTGTTTGATTCCATTTATATAAATGGAACAATTTGTCAAAATAGATAAGACTGATCTATGATGATAGAGGTAAGCATAATGGTTCCTTTTTGGTGAGTCTATTGACTGAGAGGACACAAAGGAGCCCTCTGGAGTATTGGAAATGTTCTATAACTTGATCTGACTTGTGGTTATATGCATGTATATATACAAAATTATGTATTATGTGTTGAAATAGAAATGAAAACAAAATATTTTTTGAGCTGTATTTGCGCATTTCACTACATGTAAGTTATACCTCATCTTTATTTTTATATTTTTTGGTAATTTCAAGTTTTTATTTAAATTCCAGTTAGTTAACATAGAATGTAATATAGCTTCAGGAGTAACTTCCAGTGCTCATCACTACAAACGCCCTCCTTAATCCCCGTCACCCATTTAACCCATCTCCCCACCCAGCTCCCACCATCAACCCTAAGTTTGTTCTCCATAGTTAAGAGTCTGTTTTATGGCTTGTCTCTTTCTTTTTTCGCCCCTATGTTCATCTGTTTCATTTCTTAAATTCCACATATTAGTGAAATCATATGATGTTTGTCTTTCTCTGATTTATTTCACTTAACATAAAACACTGTAGCTCCATCTATGTCGTTGCAAATGGCAAGATTCAGCCTTTTTTATGTCTGAGTAATATTCCACTGCATGTATATACCACATCTTCTTTATCCATTCATCAGTCGATGGACATCCATAGTTTGGCTATTGTTGATAATACAACTATAAATATGGGGATTCATGTATCCCTTTGAATCAGTATTTTTGTGTCCTTTGGGTAAATACCCAGTAGTGCAATTGCTGGATCATAGGGTAGTTCTATTTTTAACTTTTGAGGAACCTCCATACTGTTTTCCAGAGTGTCTACACCAGTTTGCATTCCCACCAACAGCGTAAGAGGTTTTCCCCTTCTCTGCATTCTCACCAACATCTCTTATTTCCTGTTGTTAATTTTAGTCAGTCTGACAGGTGTGAGGTGGTATCTTGTCATTGTTTTGATTTGTATTTCCCTGATAAGTGAGGTTGGGCATTTTCTTTTTTTTTTTTTTTTTTTTTTAATTTTTTTTAACGTTTATTTATCTTTGAGACAGGGAGAGACAGAGAATGAATGGGGGAGGGTCAGAGAGAGGGAGACACAGAATCCGAAACAGGCTCCAGGCTCTGAGGGTCAGCACAGAGCCCAACGCGGGGCTTGAACTCACGGACCGAGAGATCATGACCTGAGCCGAAGTCGGCCGCTTAACCGACTGAGCTACCCAGGCGCCCCAAGGTTGGGCATTTTCTCATGTGTCTGTTAACCATCTGCATGTCTTCTTTGGAAAAATGTCTATTCATGTCTTCTGCCCATTTCTTCACTGGATTATTTGTTTTTGGGGTGTTGAATTTGATAAGTTGTTTATAGATTTTGAATACTAACCCTTTGTTAGATATATCATTTGCAAATATCTTCTCCCATTCTGAAGGTTCCCTTTTAGTTTTGTTGAGTGTTTCCTTTGCTGTGTAGAAGCTTTTTATCTTGATGAAGTCCCAGTAGTTCATGTTTGCTTTTGTTTCCCTTGCCTTTACTGATGTGTCTAGTGAGAAATTGCTCTGGCCAGAGTCCAAGAGGTTACTTCCTGTATTCTCCTCTAGGATTTTGATAGTTTCCTGTCTCACATGTAGGTCTTTCATCCATTTTGAATTTAATTTTGTGTACGGTATTATACCTCAATTTAAAATTTTTCCTGTTTCACCTCTCTTCTTTTGTTTATATTTTTCCTTGAAACTAGCTCTCCTTCTGGCTTCCTTGCTTATTGTTAACTGAAACCAGTTAAATTTTTTGTAGTCAGTCCTTAAATCCTGCCGGCCCTTCCTTTAAAGTATCTCCATCCATACTATTTGAAACCATGTCTGTAGTAGAGTTTTAGCCATGACCACAAGCCTTCATTATTACCAGGGAATTAACGGTTTCCCTGCTTTTCATACTCAAACCTTTTCTGCATCTTTCTAAAGCACCATTCAGAGGATGCTAGCACCCTCACTATGTTAATTCCTTCCCTCCTAAGTCTTGAGGAGGCTACCATTTCTGGTGTACTAGGTGCACATCAGGCTCTAGCATTGCATTCAGGATTCTCATGATCTGGCCCCAGCCAGCCACACTGCTTCCCTATCCATACACAATTCTTTGGAAAACTGGAATACTTAATCGTCCCAAATCCATTTTGTTCTCTGTCGCTGATATTCTTCGTTCAAGTTCTTCTCTCCCTAAATGCTTTTTTCCTCATGCCAGCCCCATCTCAAACAATTTCAGCCTGAGGGGGCTATGGTGTGCCCCATGAAATCCAAGAACCCCTTGAAATTATATCCAAACATTTCTATATATGTGCATTTTTATGGAGAAAGGCTTGTTTTCAGATTATCAAAAGGGGTCCATAAACCCCCAAAAGTTCAACTGACTTAGTGGCTCTTTGAAGGAATATAAATGATCTCATTTTGTTTTAACAAAGTTTTTATCTTGTTAAAATTTAGTCCTCTGGGCGTCTAGGTGACTCAGTGGGTTAAGTGTACAACTCTTGATTTCAGCTCAGGTCATGATCTCTCAGTTCATAAGATCAAGCCCCTCGTCAGGCTCTGTGCTGACAGTGTGGAGCCTGCTTGGGGTTCTCTCTCTCCCTCTCTCTCTCTCTCTCTCTCAGCACCCCCCCCCAAAATAAACATTAAAAAAAAATTTTTTTTTAATGTTTGTTTATTATTGAGAGACCAAGAGAGACAGAGCACACTCATGGGAGGGGCAGAGAGATGAGGAGACATAGAATCTGAAGCAGCTCCAGGCTCTGAGCTGTCAGCACAGAGCCTGACGTGGGGCTCGAACTGACAAGCCACAGCGCATGACCTGAGCTGAAGTCAGACGCCAACTGACTGAGCCACCCAGGAGCCCCAAACATTTTTTAATATTAAAAAAAAAAAATGCAAAAAAACAGTCTTCATGGGGCATCTGGGTGGCTCAGTCAGTTGAACATCTGACTCTTGATTTCAGCCCAGCTCATGATCCCAGGGTCATGGGATTGAGCTCCGTGTTGGATTCCACACTGAGCATGGAACCTGCTTAAAATTCTCTCTCTCCCTTCCTTTTTCCCTCCCTCCTTCTCTCTCTTTTTCTCTCTTCCTCTCCCCACCCCTCTCCCCTCCTCTCTCTCTCTAAAATTAAAAATATATTTAATAAATTAAATAAACATCTTCAGTATGCTAGGTAGTAGAACTTTTTTTAATCAATAAGTTATATTTCAAGCTTAAAGTTTCAGATGCAGGTAAAATGGCTTGTCTTGTTCATTGTTTAGGTCTCTAGATTTATTTCTTTGTGTGGAATTTATTTTCCTCACAAGATAGTATCTTAATACTTTTTACTTTGGTATCTTAGGGGGAGATTTTTTTTTCTCCTCCCACATGATTGTTTGCACAGCTAGACAATACCATCTCTGTATGCTTTGAATTTAAAAGATATTAGTCATATTTTTCAACACTTTTTTTTTCTGTTTTAGATTCCTATAGGCAATGGAAACTGATCTCAATTCCCAGGACAGAAAGGACCTGGACAAGTTTATTAAATTTTTTGCCCTCAAGGTAATATGTCTATTCTCTTGAACTCAGAACTGTTAGAAATAACTTCCGTGCTTCTCCCTTTTTGGAAATATAGAATAACAGCTTGCAGCTTGCCCATTTTAAGGGATACTTCTGTCTGTTGTAAACCAAACTGTGAAGTTTGGGGGCGGTACTGGGGGTGTAACTAAAAAGTAACTTCCAATTTTCCACAGCGACTTGTTCAAAAAAAAATTTTTTTTTGTAAGGCTGTTTGCAGAAATGTCAAACTATTATGCCAGGTTATTGGCACAGTATGTTCCCTTGGGTTGGGAACAAAGACTGTGGACTGGAATGGACATCATTTTGGGCATCTTTCCCAAACCGTCAACTAACTCTGAAATGTCCAACTTCCATTTATTATTTCCTTCTGGATAAATGAGGAATTAAAACTGAATTTTGAATGCTTTAGAAGTTATATTTTCCTAAATCTAAAAATCATTTCCACCTTTATCGCTTTTTCTCACGATTACCATGTAAAAAAACAATCCATGCTGTAGATTCTGGTTGTAAAATTAGTTGGGAGACTTTTGCCATATGGGCCAAATGATATGAATAATTGTGGAATCCTTGGTTTAAATCTACTATGATTACATAAGTGTACGGCAGTGAATATTTAAACCTATGGTTGGACTTGTTTCTTTATGAAAGTCAGAGACACCATGTGCAAATTTCCTTCTGCCATGTGAGAATATTATAGATCCCAAGCCTTGAACTAAAATTCCTCTAGTTGGTTGACATTATGCCCTCAAGAATATTTGCAGTATTAGTTTTGTATAGTGTTTTTTCTATCTGTCCTTCAATTTTAAAATCCTACCCTTTCCTACAGTATAGTTATGATCATTGGCATCTTTTTAACCCTGCATTCAGAGGATGTGAACCCTGATTGTGAACCAAATCAATTTAAGACTCTTCATCTTTGATTTGGTTGTTTGTTTGCTTTTTTTCAGACTGTCCAAGTGATTGTCCAGGCTCGACTTGGTGAGAAGATTTGTACTCGTTCATCTTCATCCCCGACGGGTTCAGACTGGGTAAAATTCCCGTTTTTTGTTAAGGGATATACTATGGTGTCTGTTACAAGGAATCCTAATGCAGTAGGAATGAATACTATCTATAGTATTACTAAATCATAACATTAAAACAGTAATTCCATTTGATCCATTCACTAGGTCAAATGTTAGTCCTAGGTTTGTTTGGTTCTCGGCTTTCTGCTGCAGTAGGTGAAAATCTTAGACTTTAGAGAACAAAAATATCTTGTTAACTAATCTTTGTAATAAGTCATTAGCCCTCTCAACCTGAGTTTTAGGGCTTTGATGTAGGATGTCTCTTCTGGGCAAGAGAGAAATGAATGAATGGCTTCAATCACTCAAAGCAATGCATGCATTACCCAACATAACCATCTTACTGCTTTATGGTTCCATAATGTTTTTTGTGAGTGTTTCACACAGTCTCTTTTGTTTTCTAGTTCAATTTAGCAATCAAAGATATCCCAGAGGTTACACATGAAGCAAAAAAGGCCCTGGCAGGACAGCTGCCTGCCGTTGGGAGATCGATGTGTGTGGAGATCTCACTCAAGACTTCTGAGGTAAGGTTATGACCAGGGTGGTGTTTTCACTTGGCACCAGAGGTCTTCACATTCCAGTTTCAACTCAGCCTCATTCCTGCCCCTTCTCTCTCTGAACTTAGCATTCTCTGAGGAGGTCATGCTTTTTTTACTTATTCTCCCAAACACTTGGAGTAGGCTCTTTGTCCTTCATATATATCCTCTATAGATGAAATGTTTTTACTTATCTTTTAAGACTCACATGCTCTTGAAAATCCCCCAGATTCTTGGGGGAGAGGTAACTACTTTTTTTAGACTTCCTATGTGTTTTATTTACATTGATCCTAAAGTATAACTTGATGTATTGTGATTTTTCTAGGTTTTTTTTCCTGGTGTGTTGTGATTTTACCTTATTTCACACCAGGATCGAGGCAGATATTGTTACTAGTATGTTTATTCATCTATTTCCACTATAAGATTGTGAAGCTGCATGGTATAATAAAAGGCAATTGGAGTTTAGAGCTACACAGACACAAGTTCAGATCCTAGCTGAGTGACTTTGGCCAAATTACTTAACTCCATCCCCACCAACACCACCAAACTAACATGACACTTCATAGTCTTACAAGGCTATGTTATTTGATTGATTGATTGATTGATTTATATTTTGAGAGAGAGAGCATATGTGCATGTGCATGAGGTAGGGGCAGAGAGAAAGGGAGAGAGAGGATCCCAAGCAGGCTCCATGCTATCAGTGCAGAGTCCAATGAGGGCTCGGCCCCACTAACTGTTAGATCATGACTTGAGGCGAAATCAAGAGCAGATGCCTAACCGACTGAGCTACCCAGGTGCCCCTATTTTCTCATTTAATACTTATTTATAAAGTGCCTAACTAACATAAAGTAGGTGATCATTACATGTTCCTGTTCATACTTTACAAACACTTTTATTCTTGAGGTCAGTGGTTATACCACATCTTATTTATCTTTGTAGTTCTTCAAATTCTTTTTTTTTTAATGTTTATTTATTTTTAAGAGAGACAGACAGAATGTGAGTGGGGGAGGGGCAGAGAGCGAGGGAGACACAGAACCTGAAGCAGGCTCTAGGCTCCAAGCTGTCAGCACAGAGCCTGATGTGGGGCCTGAACCCATGAACCATGAGATCATGATCTGAGCTGAAGTCAGACACTTAACTGACTGAGCCACCCAGGTACCCCTTAAATTCTTTTTGAAATGAAGCAGGATGTAACTAAATCATCTCTTATGTATGCCTAGCACAGTGCCTGGGATGGCCCATAGTAGCCTCTCCATGAATTTTGTTGAATGAATGATGTTAGTACTTATTCTATGGAAACTTTAGCACCCCACAAAAACAAAACTTCCTATTCTTCGTTGAATTGCCAGTTTGTACTATGAATTATTTTCCTTAGTGATCCATAGCGAGTCCTAAAGGAATCTCTAGAAGAATTATTTTCCTTTTCCAGGTACAATCTGAGTATAAAATGTTCTGATCATCCTAGACAAACTGCATCAACTTGTTTTGGATACTTCCGACTAGTTAGCCATCCCTTGATTTTGGGGAGCAGGGGAATTCAAAATTTATCATGCCATTTAAAAATGACAGTATGATGAAAAGGGTACATATTTAAGTTAAGTTAAGGGTACATATTTCAGTTTGATCTAGAACAAGTTCGCTATTCCACAAACTAACCTAAGCTTACTCCCAAACCTAAAAGAATAGCTCTCTTCCAGTTGATTGGTAATAAGGTTACTTGTCTTCAAAAGTGTGTGACTATTCTTCTCACTGAGTGGCACACAAGAGTGTTACAGGGTTGAGGGATTCTGGCTTTAGTCTGTTTTTCTTTCCCACCCACTAGGCTAAGTCTGTTCAGAGTACCAGAGAAAGACTGAACAGTTTGGCTGAAGACATTACACAGCTAAAAAGATTTTTAAGCAAGCAGCTTGTTAAGGTATTCCTTAACTGTGGGCGTCACCTAAAAATATCCCCTGTAGAATTGGAGGGAAAGGCTGTCTCCATCATTTGAAGTATTGGCCTTTCTGAAGAGCAATTTGGATATACATAACAAAAGTCTTAGAAGCATAAATACTCTTGGGGCACCTGGGTGGGTTAGTTGGTTGAGTGTCCGACTCTTGATTTTGGCTCGTATCATGATCTCACAGTTCAGGGATCAAACCCTGCATCAGGCTGTACACTGGTAACAAGAAGCCTACTTGGGATTCTCTCTTTCTCTCTGCTCCTCCCCTGCTCACCCTCCCTCTCTCAAAGTAAATGAACATTAAAAAAAAAAAAAAAAGAATACTCTTTAACAGCGCTAATTCTGAAAATTTGCCTTAAGAAACTAATTCAGGGTGAGGACAAAGCTTTAGTCTCAAGGATATTTATCACAGTTTTGTCTGTAATAGCGAAAGATTAGAAATAACTTATATGTCCACGTACAGGGGGACTGATTTGATGAAATGATGCTCATATGGTGGAATACTATGCAGCCATTAAAAATGGTATGGAATTTTTAATTATAGGGAAATTTCATGTTACATTTATTAATAAAAATGATAAAAATAGCATATATAGTATAATCTCACGTTATTTTTTAAGTTTATTTGTTTAAGTAATTTCTACACCCAAGATCAAGAGCTACATGCTCTTCCAACTGAGCCAGCCAGGAGCCCCTCACATCATTTATTAAAGTAGCTGATTAGATTATAAATTGATTTTTTTTTTTGCTTTATTTATATTTTCCACATTTTTATAGTGACTGTATAGTGCTTTGTAATAAGAGTAAATAATTTTAAAAAACCAAATAAAACTGAAATATCTTTCAATGTCCCATCCACAGGGCGATTCCATGGAGCTAGAAATTTGGTGTCTTGAAATGAATGAAAAGTAAGTACTCTGTTTTAGGGTCCGTGGTTGCGGTAGCTGAGAATAAAACAGATGACATCATGTGAAAAGCAGGGCTTTGTTATCAGTTGTGGAGGGTGTTCTTCCCACTTAACAAAGCCAATAGCTCTTTGCTACAGTTTGCCTCATGCTTGGCTTCCAGCCCAGGCACAGAGATGACCTTCAGAGGGAGGTCAGTCCGGCCAGATTCAGACACCACAGGGAAAGGAGCAGAGCAAAGGCTCAAAAAGATTTGTTGTTTTCCCAGAGTACAGCTAGTTCTCTGATTAAATCCCTTGGGAACTCTTGTAACATGACTGCTCTGTTTTGTCTTTTTTTCTGTGTGGCAGATTTCCCTTCCCTACTCCTTTTTTTTACACCCTGTGTTGGTCATGGATTGGAAATGCCTGTTATTTTCCTTTTCCATTTTCTTCTTTCAAGGAAGATTAGCTTGCTTCCTGCCTGAAGCTTTAGTTTTCTAGAACAGTATATAGGAAAATTGAGGAAATAGCAACACAGCAAAAGAAAAATCTTAATAAGTATGTGGGGTGTGGGCATTATTTTTCTTTCTTAAATAGAAAGCAGTTGACAGGTTATAGTCCAAAGTTTTAATACCAAACACACTTTCTCCAGATTCCTATTAGATGTATAGAGGTAGATAGCTCATAAGATAGCATATTGAAATTGTTTGCACCTTTAATAGTATAATTGCAGTGTTGAATTACTTTTTTTAAGTCTGTAGCTTTATTTCTTAGATAACTGCTTCAAATCGGGAAAGAAATACAGTAGGTGCCTTTTGAGGTCTATCTGCCTAGTTCTAGAGTATGAGAAAGTAAAAACTTTTGCTTACATCAATAATCTGTTGATAAACTGATAGAACTCTAATTGCACTTTTAGTTCAGAACATATTTTAATGATAAATTTCATCTTACACAGTTCCCATGCTTAATTTGCAATTGTCTTTGTTGACTGCAATCTTCTGTGAAAGGTATATTTGGACTGCAAAGCAGGTTATATTCTGTCAGAATTTATGAATAATACTAGCAGGTTAATCTCAGTCACTAGATAGAACATAACTAACACCTCTGTGTCTGTGCATTTCTTGGTTTTATGTTAGTTGAATAGGTGAATGCTGATAGTGTCTGTGTGTTTCTCAGGTGTGATAAAGAGATTAAAGTTTCCTACACGGTGTACAACAGACTGTCACTGCTGCTGAAGTCCCTCCTTGCCATAACTAGGGTCACACCGGCTTACAGACTCTCCAGAAAACAGGGGCATGAATATGTCATATTGTACAGGTAAACAACGTAGCTGCTCACCTTCTCGATTCACTCATTAGCTTTGTCACTTTGCACATTGTCTGACCAGCATATGGGTATTCTGTGATTAATTTTGAATAGATGGTTTCTTGGATAGTTGATGCTATAACTTTACTATGATTATCTATCCCTCCTCTTTTGTGAAGCTCCGTTTTCTGAAGCTACCAGGTTCTTGGTCCTTTTGTCTGTGCACAGTCATGAGTCCTGTGGAGTAGATTTTGCGGTTCTACTGATGCACATCTCAAAGCTGAAAAAGGAGCTTAAGACTTTAAAACAGGCTATCCTGGGAAGATTCCACAGCCTTCTACATTTCGGAATTAAATTTTGTCTAACAGCCTGCCAATTCAATTTGGTTTTTTTCAATTTGTTTTTAATTAGTTGTCTGTGGATATAAAAAACTCATCAATAGTTCTGAGAGTATTTCCCTTGGTAGTTCACCTCAACACATATTTATTGAGTGCCTTTTAAAAAAATTTTTTTTTTAACGTTTTTATTTTATTTTTGAGACAGAGAGAGACAGAGCATGAACAGGGGAGGGGCAGAGAGAGAGGGAGACACAGAATCTGAAACAGGCTCCAGGCTCTGAGCTGTTAGCACAGAGCCCGACACGGGGCTCGAACTCACGGACCGTGAGATCATGACCTGAGCCGAAGTCGGACGCTTAACCGACCGAGCCACCCAGGCGCCCCTATTGAGTGCCTTTTTAATGCAAGCATTGTGCTAGGCCCAAGGAAGAATTATACAGATACCCTGCCCTATAGGTGTTTCTAATCTAATGGGGAAACAGCTTTTTAATAAAAAGCAGGATTGGAAAACTACATAGCAGTATCAGGAAAAAAGTACTAGGTGAACACAAGGAGGGAAAGTTTGTTCCAGGTGGGAGAAACCAGACAGGCTTCCTGGAGAAAGTGGCATTCAAGCTAGACCTTGAAGCAGAGAGAATTTCAGCTGGTAGAACTGAGAGAGAATGATCATTCCAGGTAAGGAGGGCAAAAGATAGCAAGGCATAGAAGTGGGGGATGGGATCTGAGCTGTACTCAGGTTGTCAGATGGACCTGAGTGGTGGTAAAACGGGTAAGTAGGAAAGTGTGAGAGCAGAGCATGGAAAGCCAGGAGTTCCCAAATCACCCAAGACTCTTTTGGCATATTAGTAATGAGCCATTTGTAAGCCTTTGGCTTATATGTATAGAGCTGATTGTGAGGAGAAATTAGTATAGCAGGATGGAAGGACTAAGGATTAGAGACTTAACTAGTTACGTTGAAACAATTTACTACCTGAGAATAGTTATCAAGTCATTCTGTAATTTTCTTAGCAGTAATCTAGCAATCTTACTTGTGTTTATTTTTAACATCTTTAAAATATTTTTGTTGTCTTCTCTGTAGTCTTCCCAAGTTTCAGGTTGAGTATTCCATTTGAAAATTACTGGACTTTTAGTCAAATATAACAGATCACTTTCTAACTCTTATGCTAAGCCCTCTTCACTTTGGTTCTTTTGTAAGTAGCCATACTACACTACTAGTTATCAGCTTAGTTAACTAGGACTCCTAGTCCTTTTCATTACCAGTGTTTAAAGTCTTCCTTTAGTCTGTGTCTCTGCAGTAATACAGTATTTATTGCTTACAGTTTATCATTTATGAGTGCGTTTGGATACCGATAACTATAGTTTAAACCATAGAGAAATGGGTGGTCTCAGATGTAGAATTGTCTATTTTTTTCTCCCTTTTTATACTGTTTTTAACAGGGTAGGGGCATCTGGGTGGCTCAGTCAGTTAAGTGTCCAATTTCAGCTCAGGTCATGATCTCACTGTCCATGAGTTTGAGCTCCGCGTCAGGCTCTGTGCTGACAGCTCAGAGCCTGGAGTTGCTTCAGATTCTGTGTCTTTCTCTCTCTGCCCCTCCTCTGCTCGTGCTCTGTCTCTCTCTCAAAAATAAATAAACATAAAAAGAATTAAAAAAAAAAAACCCAGGGTGACAGTATAGTCTTATATCATTAAAGAATAATAGCCTTTTCTTTATTTTAAGCTATATTATCATTTTTTCCCTGGCCCTACAGATTTGATCATGTCAGTTTAGAATTACATCATTATAAGAATTCATTCTGAATTTGTTGTTCATCAAGACAGAATTAAAGTAAATTATTGTCTACTATCTGTGAAAAAAATTTTTACTCAGCATCTGAATGGTATAAAGAATATAGCCAGGGGGCATGTGGGTGGCTCAGTCAGTTAAGCATCTGACTGGGGATATCAGCTCAGGTTGTGATCTTGTTGAGGTTGTGAGATCGAGCCCCGCCCCACGTCAGGCTCTGTGCTGTGCTGAGTGTGGAGTGGAACCTGCTTGTGATTCTCTCTTCCCTGTGCGTGTGTGTATGTGTGTGTGTGTACACACGTGTGTGTACATGCGTGCTCTCTCTCTCTCAAAAATAAATAAACATTAAAAAAAAATAATAGGGGGGGGCACCTGGGTGGCCCAGTCGGTTGAATGTCCGACTTCAGCTCAGGTCACAATCTCACAGTTCGTGGGTTTGAGCCCCCTGTCGGGCTCTGGGCTGACAGCTCAGAGCCTGGAGCCTGCTTCAGATTCTGTGTCTCTCTCTCTCTCTGCTCCTCCCCTATTCATGCTCTGTCTCTCTCTGCCTCTCAAAAATAAAGAAACGTAATAAAAAAAAAAAATTAAAAAAAAAAAGAAAAAAGAAAAAAATAATAGGGGAATCTGGGTGGCTCAGTTGGTGCCTCTCTGCCCCCCCCCAAATAAATAAACATTAAAAAATATATAGTCAAGAAAAAGGTTAGATAATTAGGTTACTTAGAACACTGTACCCAATATTCAGATGGGTGTTGAGGTTTTTTTGGTGTGTGTGTGTGTGTGTGTGTGTGTGTGTGTGTGTGGTTTTTTTTAGGGTTTGTTTTGTTTTGTTTTGTTTTGTTTTTGAGAGAGCCAGAACACAGGCAGGGAGGGGCTAAGGGAGAGGGAGAGAAAGAATTCCAAGCAGCCTCGGTGCCCAGCGGGGGAGCTAACATAGGGCGTGACCCCACAACAGTGAGCTCATGACCTGAGCCAAAATCAAGAATCAGATGCTTAACTGACTGAACCACCCAGGTGCCCCCAAATGGGTACTGAATATTTTTTTATTAGAAGGTTACTAGCAAAATATGTTTGCAGCATTTCATTGACATCATTCCTGTATTACTTTATGGCAGGAATCAGCAAACTGTGGGCAGCAGACCATCTGTTTGTTTTTATAAAGTTACTTTATTATTTTTTTAAGTTGTTTTTGTTTTTTTTTTTTAATCTCTACAAAAGACTCAACATGGGGCTCGAACTCATGACCCCAAGATTCACCTGAGCCAGCCAGGTACTGCAAAATAAAAGTTATTTTAGAACCCAGCCACCCCTTTCATTTGTGTATTATCAGTGGCTACTTTTGCAGGACAACAGCAAAGCTGAGTAGTCTGCTTCAGACTATATGGCCCACAAGCCTAAAATATATGATCCTTTTAATGAAAGTTTGCTGACCCCTGTTTTATGGTATCTGTCACTTTGGTGCATGTATTTCAGATATTTATATACATTTCTTTTCTCCCATTACAGATTATAATTTGTGAGTCCTAGGCTTCAGATTTATCCTGAATCTCATCCCTACATTCTCCTTATCTCATGCCTAACACCTAACCATAGGGCTTTATACATTGTTAGAGCTTAGCGTTTAATTGAACAAACTGCCATGTCTGTGTTTAATTTTTAACATTACTTGAAAAATATAATGTTATGTAGTATAGTTTGTAATGTTTTATAGCTCAGACTTTTAGCTAATATAGATAGGCCTTCCCAGGGCAATTCAAAGAAAGGTTCTGCTGTGCTTCTATCTTTATATTTTCAGAATAGTCTTATGTAATTATTCTACAGTGGAAAAGATTTCCTAATTTTTTTAAGTTTATTTATTTTTGAGAGAGAGAGAGATTGTGTGAGCTGGGGAAGGGCAGAGTGAAAGGAAGACAGAAGATCTGAAGCACTGACAATACAGAGCCCAGTGCGAGGCCTGGACTACCAACCATGAGATCACGGCCTGAGCTGAAATCAAGGGTCGGACACTTAACTGACTGAGCCACCCAGGCACCCCATGGTGTTCTAGTGTGTTCACTTTGGAATGACTTGTGACAAGCATGGAGAACTCCCATTAATTGAAGACCACTCTTCAAAATCTGGTACCTTCTATTGCATATTTGAAAGTTGCTAAGAAAGGAGATCTTCAGTGTTCTCATCACAAGGAAAAAAGCTTCTGTCTGTATGGTGATGGATATTAACTAGACTTACTGTGATAATTTGTAATGTAACTAAATATTTAATCATTATATTTACATCTGATACTAATATAATTTTGTATGCTGAACATACCTAAAAAAAAAAAAAAAAAGTCTAGTACTTTCTAGTAGTAGTTCCAGATCTATTTGCCAACCTTATTTCTATAGTATTTATTTCCCAGTAGTTACACTTTAAAAATATATGGCAGGAAGGGAGCCTGGGTGGCTCAGTTGGTTAAGCATCCGACTTCAGCTCAGGTCATGATCTCACATCTGTGAGTGAGATCTCTGCTCATGCTCTGTCACTCTCTCAAAAATAAAATAAACACTTCAAAATTAAAAAAAAATTTTTTTTTAATCTTTATTTATTTTTGAGAGAGAGACAGCGTGTGAGCAGGGGAGGAGCAGAGAGAGAGGGAGACACAGAATACGAAGCAGGCTCCAGGCTCTGAGCTCTTAGCTCAGAGCCTGATGTGGAGCTCGAACTCATGAACGGTGAGATCATGACCCTAGTGGAAGTCGGACACTCAACCAACTGAGCCACCCAGGTGCCCCAACACTTTAAAATTTTTTAAAAAGTACATTGCAGGAACAGGAAGAAGAAACTGAAATTGCAGACTCAATTTATTATTTTCCTCATTTCTTTTTTTTTAATATTTATTTATTTTTGAGAGAGAGACAGAGCACAAGCAGGAGAGGGGGCAGAGAGAGATGGAGACAGAGAATCTGAAGAAGGATCCAAGCTCTGAGCTGTCAGCACAGAGCCCAACACGGGGCTTGAACCCACAAGCGGAGCTGTGAGATCATGACCTGAGCTGAAGTCAAATGCTTAACTGACTGAGACACCCAGACACCCCTATTTTTCTCATTTCTTAACCAGTTCTGTCCGTTTACATTCCTATGCCTGCAGCTTTATTGAAACAGTAATATTATTGCTCCATTAAGAGAGGTGTTCGTGAAAATAAGAAAGGGAGGGTTTGTTCTGTTTGTTTTGTTTCTAGGTGTTCGGGCTATAGAGGCCCTTAGAATAAAGAATCATTTCCTTTTCTTTCTTTCCTAAGGATATATTTTGGGGAAGTTCAGCTGAATGGTTTAGGAGAAGGTATGTATCAAGGGTGAAAAACACTTGTAGTGTTCAGAGCCCTTCTGACTTCAGAGATGGGTTTGGATGCTGCCTGTAATAATACGTAGCTTGTGATTTTAGTATGTGTGATATGAGTAAGGAAAAAACATGTAAGTAGTCCAAAGAGTTGCCAGGGAATGAATGAATGATTTTCCCCCAAGTTCTAGTAACTCAGTATTCTTTCTTACTCTTTATACTATTGTCTGTTTTCCTAATTTTCTATAAGCATGTTAAATGTTTCTGATGAGCATAAGCAATTTTGAAAAACTGGAAATGAAACCAAGAAAATCAGAAAGCTTTGTTGGAAGTATTGCCTGCAAGTCCCCACCTCTTTTCTGTACTTAGTTCTGGATAGGAACATGAATAGAAGTGCAGTTACTTCTGCACCTACGTAAACTAAGGTGTTTGTGTGACAAACCCTGAGGGCCCTTTACTGTCTCACTGGGCACATGACATATTTGGGCCAGGTTGGTTAGGATTTGCTCAAACTTTAGGACAAACAGTTGTTTTGTCTCTTTGAAGGTAGGTTTATCTGTAAATAGAATGCTGTTTTCCCTTCCAATATTAGGTCAACATAAATCAAAAGAAAAAAATATATATATGAGAAATTGAGGCAGCTGCACTCATGATACTAAGTAGATAATGCCAGAGATTGTATGATAGGCTGAATGATTCAGGGAAAGACAGACTGGGGACAGTGTCAGTATTCTGTGGCGAAAAGCTAATTATTTCTTTCTTCTCCTAGGTTTCCAGACAGTGCGTGTTGGGACAGTAGGCACCCCTGTGGGCACCATCACTCTTTCTTGTGCTTACAGAATTAACTTGGCATTTATGTCTACCAGGTGAGGAAAGAGCCTTGGAACCCAAAGGAGTCTTCCAAAGATGTTAAAGATATTAAAGTTTGTTTTTCCCCCAAACTCCATGGCTAAGCCTACAGTTCAGCTTTGCCATTGCTGAAATCAGTCCCCTTCTGAAGAATAAAATCGAGAGAGAGCCCAGGTTCCTGATTGGAGAATCTGAGCGTGTCAGAGCCACTAATGTAGAGTTGTGGTTTATATTTAGGGATACAATAGGTAAGGCTCTGATGGTTCCTACCTATAGCTATAAGGTAAGGGGTCCTCTGAAAACTTCAGGGGGGCTGGCAAGGCATTCTAACAAATATTGTGATCTCCTTATTGCATTACAGGCAATTTGAGAGGACCCCACCTATCATGGGGATTATCATTGATCACTTTGTGGACCGTCCGTATCCCAGCTCCTCACCCATGCACCCCTGCAATTACAGGTGAGGAATGTGAAAGGTACTTTCCCAAACTGCAGCTAGGGAGAAGTATTCATCTTGCAGGTACATAGCGCACCTTCATCAGCATTCATTAGTGGGCAGAGGCAGTGATGGAAACCCCACATGGAGAGAAATGGAGCAGTTAGCTTCCCTTCTTGCTGCTACCTGTAAGGCACATCAAGACTTGGAATATACAGACTATCTCAGAAAAATTCTTGGACATTTTGGATTTTGATGGCAGTGATTTGACTTTCAATTTGATTTTCCTTAGAGACTACAAAAGTGGCAGTAATTAACAGAATGTCCTTCACAAATTAAATGGTTTTCTGGTCATCATTGGCACAGTTCAGTTATACATTAGAATCAAATTCTTCAGGCCTACATCCCAGAAAACAGAATTCTATAGAGGTTGGAACAGATGTGTATCAGGAAGGATACTGCCTTTATGTGAAGGACTCTTGAAGTTGGATAAGTTTGTCTTTTGAGTCTAGACTTTTGTTTCACTGCATCTCTGTTGCTAACAATTCTTTGGCCCCACACTGGTCAGGCTTAAGAAAATATTCTCAAATGATATGTCAGGTAAGGTGTTTGGGTTAAAAATAAAAAGCTTGGTCAACCTCTAAATATTTGAAATTATCAAGGACTCAACATTATGGTCTCTCTTGCCAGAGTGAGCTCCGCCTGAAACAGTTCTTGTCACTGTTGCATCCATATCTAACCTCCCTTTGTATCCTTTCCAAAATCAACTGCCATCATAATAAAATTCATGATTTATTTCCCCCGTCATAGAACTGCTGGTGAGGACACTGGAGGAACATATCCTTCTGTGGAAGATTCTCAAGAAGTGTGTACCACCTCTTTCTCCACCTCCCCTCCTTCCCAGGTAGGGGGAAACAGGTTCTGGGGTAGCTGTAGTTGGTACATATATGGGCCTTATGAAATGGTGTCGGAATTTAGATACAGCCTCTTTTGGTGGTGGTGGTGATTGTTTCTAGAGGATTACTTTGAGAGGTGAGGAAGAGCCTTCTTATCCAGCAGGTAATATTTCAGTGTTTCTGATCTATAACCATTCGTAACCTGCAAGATTACACATAACCTTTACTTTCCTGGAGACATCTTAAAATTCCTTAGAAAATTAGTCACAGGATTCCAAATGCACTCCAATACCAGAGAGATATTCTACCCTACACTTGTTGATTTGGTAGCCAGTTCACTTTTGAAGTGATAAATATGGTTCCTAATAATGGAAAGAGCACAGAAAAAGCCAATAATTATTTAGCATAAAATGCCAGTAAGAAGCCAGCAGGTCAGTTTTTGCAACGGTTGACACAAATTTCTGGCTATCTGCATTCTTTATCTGTACATTTGTGGTGTTGTTGTTAAGTGTTTATTTTTTTGAGAGAAAGAGCATGAGCACGGTGGAGGGGCAGAGAGAGAGGAAGAAAGAGAATCCCAAGCATGGTCTTCTTCCGTGTCAGTGCAGAGCCCAGTGTGGGGCCTGATCTCACAAACCGTGAAATCATGACCTGAGCCGAGATCAAGAGTCGGACACTTAACAGACTGAGCTACCCAGGTGCCCCCTATGTGAACATTTTTAACCATTAACTTTTCCACTTGAGTCAAACCCAGTTTCAGTGAAACACAGGCTCCAGTGTTCACAGCTTCCCAAGTGGACATGCCTGTGTGGCCTTATTGTATAATGTATGTGGTACAAGTCTGCTTCAGCCAAGAAGTTGTTTGTTGCCTGATGACTGAACTTCAGGGTGTGTTTCTTCCCTTCCACCCGACTCATCCATCTCCCACCTCATGGCTTTGCAACTAGCTGGTCTGCCTTCTCTTCGTCTCTGTCACTCCTCTCCTCTCTGACTCTCACGTTAGACACTTACTTCTAGACCTAATTCAGTTCTGTGTTCCTCTGAATTAGTCCCAGATTATCCCCTTTCACCATTTTTTTATTTTATACTTTATTGATTGATATTTTTAGGGTTTTGTTTGTTTGTTTTCTTAGAGAGAGAGCACACAAGTGGGGGAGAGGCACAGAGGGAGAGAAAGAAAATCTCAGGCAGTCTCCATGCTGAGCATGGAGTGCTCATGCATAGCTTGATCCCACAACCGTGAGATCATGACCTGAACTGAAATCAAGAGTTGGACACTCAACTGACTAAGCCACCCAGGCACCTCTGCCTTTCACCATTTTATTTGGGAAGCCCAACAAATTAATTCACTACCCATACATAAATTTTTATTTTCTGTGGGTTTTTTTTGGAAACCATTCTTTTTTTAATGTGTATTTATTTTTGAGAGAGAGAGAGAGCATGTGAGCCAGGGAGGGGCAGAGAGAGGGAGACAGAGGATTCAAAGTAGGCTCCGTGCTGACAGCACATAGCCTGATGTGAAGCTTGAACTCAGAAACCGTAAGATAGTGACCTGAACTGAAGTCAGACGCTTAACTGACTGAGCCACTCAGGGACCCCCTGTGTTTTTTAATTAAAATATTTAGAAGCGCTAGGTGTGGAACCTGCTTAAGATTCTGTCTCTCCCTCTGCCCCTCCTCTGCTCGCCCTCTCTCTCTCTCTCTCAAAAAAAATAAAAAAAGAAAGAAAATATTTAAATTTATTTCATTCTAAGTTTTTAGGAGATACTGGATTAAAATTATGGTTCTGATCTGTTTCAAAAGCAGAAGTTAGACACAAAAGCTAGATTAATGTCTTTTGTAAAGGAAATTATGAAATCCATGGCTCACTACTATTTCTGCTGTTCCAATTTAGAGCTAAGGAGGTTCTTGTAAAGCTGCCTAGACAGTTAAGTTTGGGGGGGGGTGAGAACTGTTACTCCCTTCCCCCTCCTCCATAAATGTATGTAGGTGTGAGTGTCACCTTTGCTCTGGGAGAGGGTAGCTTCTGGAACACTTACTGACATAGAGCAATACAGACCACAAAAGAGGGGAAGGCCCACTAGAGCACATTAATGGAAGTAGATTATTTTTTAGATAATCAAAATGTGAATATGTCAAGTTTGGTGTTCATTGAAGTTTTATTGTACAAGTGATAAATTCATAAACAGTAAATGAAATTGTGACTTGGGAGATAAGATGGTGAGGTTGGGTCTTAACAAATCAGTTTGTCTTTCTTGGATACAGTGGAAATTTGACTGGACCCCAAAAGTAAGGGGAAGTTAAGTAGTTCCTGATCTCGTGTTTGCACGGTTGGTTGACCTACGTAAGAGGAGCCTATCTTTCTCATGGTATCAGTTGCCTGCTGTGTCTTGTCACAGTTTGAAAGTAGATCATGCCAACTTCTTATCAACACTGAGCATCCCATGGGTGAGCCCTGTCACTACCCTCTGAGTACCTCTAGTCAAGGCTGGTACGGTTTGGTGCAGCAGTATTCATTTTGAACCTTAATGGTAGAACAGAGAGAGAAAATCCTTTGCCAGCAGGTCTCATTCCTGTAAGTGTTGAAATGGTTTCTTCCTTGATTTAGCCTAGGGAATTGCGTCATTGTTCAACAACTTCTAGCTTTTTGCTAGAGTCCAGTAAATGCATGTTAATGTGGTGTTTGTTTTCCCCACAAAATAAGGACCATTGTGTCATGTGGGCACAGAGTTGAGTCAAGAAATAGTTGTGACCCTGAACCTGCTACTGTGATTTCAGGTCTAACCTCCAGTTCTAAGCACTGACTAGCTAATTGGTAAGCCATGGAACAGCAAGACCCGAAATAATCATAATTAGCTTTGAAATCTAAGAGTTTTGAAAGTGCTCCAGCTTTTACTGCATCAAGTTGTCCTTCACCATCTGGGGCTGTAAAACACACACACACACACACACACACACACACACACACACACACACACGCCAACACCTGTACACACCCCTTTATCCTGCCTGGGATGGTATAGTAAAGTATGCAGGTGGGTACCTGAGCATCTTCAAGTTCCAGCCAACAAATGTCAGTTGTTTCAACCTGCCCCTGCAGATCCTGGGTCCCCAGCAAAAGGCCTTCAGTCTAGCATTGGAACCTCAACATCTTCATTCATCCTCAGCATGCCTTGCACCTGCTCTTGGGCCCTTCCTGCTGGAGACCACTCTCTAACACCCTTCCACCTGCTTTTGACTAAGGACACACTAATGCTTGGTGCAGGTTTCCCTGTTTTGCCAAGTCAAACCAGCTTGACTCAACTTTGTTTTCCACCTGCTCATCAAGGAGACAAGCATGCCGTGGAGCCCTTTGGGACAAATGTCTCTTCTTCAGACCCTTCCAGGCTGCCCTTTTAGGAAGGCATCCATGCAGTTTTCTCCCCACTTCATTCCTGACTTCCAGTGTGCATTTCAGCCCCTGTTGCTGCCGCCCCTTCCGGAGTTTTTTTCACTTCTTTCTCAAGTCCCTTTTCTTTTTTCTTTTTGTTTCTCCTGTCTCTGTGTGTATCTGTGCACAGTGTGTGTTTACTGTCACAAAGGCACATTTTCAGACCCCTACTCCTGTGGTGACGGACACTCTGAGGGTCCCCATGGCAGGACTGGCCTTTTCCCATCAAGTGAGTCCATACTGGGAGAAGGGGATATAAGCAGATGGCATCTTTTTATTTGAAAAAAATTTTAATGTGTATTTATTTTTGACAGAGAGAGTGAGTGCGAGCGGGGGAGGGACAGAGAGAGAGAGGGAGACACAGAATCTGAAGCAGGCTCCAGGCTCTGAGCTGTCAGCACAGAGCCTGACACGGGGCCTGAACTCACAAATCGTGAGATCATGACCTGAGCCAACGTCGGATGCTTAACCGACTGAGCCACCCAGGTGCCTCGGCATCTTTTTATTTAAAAATTATAAATAAAGTACAGGGTATAGTTATGTAAAAGTCCCCAAGTGTTCTGGGGGTTATTTGAGGCTTGGTAATTGATTCTTAACAGGACGCAGCCATAGCACAGGAGCCCAAAATAGGATTTCTCGTTTGCCCATCCTCTGCCATTGATGTAAAAAATACATGGAGTTATTTATATCTTATTTCCAAATAAACAATCCAAGAGTGTCATTCTTTCTTTTTCAATATAAATAGGAACCCTCCCATTCCGAGGGGTGATAGAGGGTATGATTAGAGAAGATGCCTTCTGTTTCAAAGGGACCTCAAGGACAAAGGAGAAAATAGAATGACCTGGGAGAAACCAATGACTGGCTGCAGGTTCTGCCTGGGCTCATATTCCACAATCTGCTGGGCCGGAAACCTACTACACAGCTGAGTCCCTGGGAAAAGGGAGCAGGGAACTCATTTGAGGCCTTTGGAAGGCTGCAGGCCCGGGAATCTCAATCCCACTGCAAACAAGTCTGTTTTCTTAGCTAAAAAGTGATGGCCTGGTCTATCTTTAACCCTTATGTCAGGCCCCCTGCACTGTGAGGATGTGGGCTGGGATCTATTCCTTACTTCTCCACGATCTTCATCATTAGTCATACTCTAGGATTGCCTCGTTTTTCCTCCTCCTTTCCTCTGCCCCTCTTTGTTTTTTCTCTTGCTTAGCTCTCAAGCTCTCGCCTTTCCTATCAGCCTGCTGCCCTGGGCGTTGGATCAGCTGACCTGGCTTACCCAGTAGTGTTTGCTGCTGGCTTAAACGCCACACACCCTCACCAGGTATTTTTCAAGATGGGGAAGACCCTGGGGGTTCCTGTGCTACCTCCCCTGCCCTGAGGCAGTTGAGGGGCCTCTTGAGACCCCAGTGTCATTCTAAGTGCTCTGAAGCAAAGCTCTTCTGTAACTTTAGAGGACCAGAGGTGACTCCGAGACGAAGGGCCTCCGAGAGTTCGGAAAGGAAAGAAGGGCTTCTAGTGTTTTCTCCCTCTCTTTCCTTTCCTCTGTACTCCTTACCATGCATGTCTCCCCTTAGTGGAGTCCCAGAGAGGACACAGATCCAAGGTTTCCTGCCCACTTGGTGGCAGCATTGGTGGTGGAAAAGCTCAAAAGCAGCTACCATGATGCTAGGACTGGATCCCCTTCTGCCTGACACTGCCATTATTCGCGGTATTTTTCCATTTCCCCCCAAAGCTCATGGTTCCTGGGAAGGAAGGTGGGGTACCCCTCGCTCCCAACCAGCCTGCACACGGTGCTCAGGCCGACCAGGAGAGATTGGCGACCTACACCCCTTCTGATGGGGCCCGCTGTGCTGCCACACCTTCCAGCAGGTGGGTTCACGTGTTGATTGCTCGGGTCAGTAGGGGCCCATCCCCCCAACACACGTGCTTATCCGTTGTCAGTAAAGAGTAGCTTTCACCATTGCCTCGGGCTTGACATTTATGCCCCAAATGTGGAACTCTTAAAGTTCTCAACATATTGCAGCTGGTATGTAAGGAAGCTGCCCTGGGTTTGCTGTTACAGCCAACAACAGGGGCCTAGTTCTTAGCACCTTCATCCACTGAAGGGACCTTTCAGATATGTTTTTTATTTTACCCCAAGATTTATTCCCTTGGGGTCCACCTTCAGTGTTTCCTGAGGACCAGAGCAGGGTGTTTGCTATAATCCTGACGTTTGGGGCCATACTGTATCTATGGTGGTAGTTAGGATTGATTTTTTTTTTTTTTCTGTCTGCTATGTCAGTATCTCCTGGAGATTCTTTAGAAATAACTGCTTTCCTCATTAAAATTTTCTTAAAATGTTTGTCTTTTCTGATCACAGAAGTGATTAATTCTGTAGATTTCAAATTAAGGAGACATTGGTTAGGTAGAACATGAAAGTTTTCATAATCCCACTCTGCACAAATCACCACTGTCACTGCTGTTTCAAAGATGAGAGGATCTCAGAGGGTTAAGTAATTTGCCAAAGAGCACTTAGCTCACAAAATGGCTGGGCGCAAGCTGAGCTCCTTGTTCCTCTACTCCGAGCTCTCCCGTGGGAAGATGAGGCTGTCCTGCCCTGCCCTCCCTTGACCACAAGGCCCCAGAGATGATGATGTGGATTGCCCCACTGCATCCTAAATGAACTTTGGGATAATAGAAAAAAATTTTTTCATTCCCACAGTGGAGCAGTGGGAGGGAAATTATTTGAGAAGATATTTTTGTGCCACCATCAGGAAAAATACTTTCATTCCTGGTTTCCCAAACTTCCATCCTTTTATCCCTCCCCCTGTCAGATAATCAAAGGAAGATGCTGGTAGTCATTTTACACTCTAGTTTTCTGAGCCTTGATTCCTGGGGCATGTCTGGGATAGCTAGAGATAGAGGAACCTATCTCTGTAAGGTGAGGGGTTCTTAATGTTGGTCGTCAAAGCTCAGGCCTTTCCTCAGTGCTGGTCTTCCTTGCTGGCTGGTGTCCAAGAGTCTGCTTAGACTGCACAGTTCTCCTCCCCACCTTGAGCTCCTTGCCATTTCCCATGTTGGTGGGCCAGTGGCCAGTCCTATGCTGGACGGTGGGTTTATGGGGAGCCAAGTAGGCTCTGCTGTGCCAGAGTAACAACACTATCTTTCTTCTCCAGTGAGGATACTGAAACTGTATCAAACAGCAGTGAGGGCCGGGCTTCCCCCCATGATGTCTTGGAAACCATCTTTGTCCGAAAAGTGGGGGCTTTTGTCAACAAGCCCATCAACCAGGTGATTTTTCTGGCACTGCCACCTGTGAGAATGTCTGAGCCCTTAGGGGCAGGGCTCTTAACCTGGGGTCTGTGTGACCCCTAAAATTGTGTGTGTGTGTGTGTGTGTGTGTGTGTGTGTGAATTTTTTGTGAAGAGGGTTAATAACCTGTGACACCCCTCCAGGAGAAGTTCAGACTGTTGTTCTGTGATCTTTTAAGCCTCCCAAAGGAGAAGGAGACTAGGCACCATTTGGTACAGACACATTGCACTGAAGTGTCCGTGCCTCAGCCTTACTCAAAATAGGAAGTTCCTCCCCAGCTCTGCCAGTGCACAACCGTTGGTTGTTACTGAGTCACTGTGGGTCAGGCTTTCAAAGTTGCTTCCCGGGGTCTTGGGGAATCCTACCCCTGTTTGTGCTGTGGGTGTATGGTGGGAGGCGGAGGAGATTTGGGGTTCTCCGACAGGAACCTGAGATCAGCATGGGCAGCGTGGGTATGCTAATCTACTGAACGTGCAGGCTTCTGGCCGCCTCTGAGGAAACCTGTAGGCTGGGGCAGGGATGGGCAGTAACGTTTCTGTCTCTTCAGGTGACCCTGACCAGTTTGGACATACCCTTTGCCATGTTTGCTCCCAAGAATTTGGAGTTGGAGGATGCCGATCCCATGGTGAGTCCCCCTTTGATGGTAAGATGGTGTTGTGCTTATCATCTTCCTGGGCGAGTTACTGTTCCTCCACAGACCATCAGCCAGCCATGCTCTTGGTCTTAACACATTTTCAGCCATTGTTGGGTCTCTTACAAAACCCTTGATTATTAACAACAACTTGCACCTGTGCATGGAACCAGCCCCTACCTCCACCTTATTCTGAAACAGGTGAATCCTCCAGATTCCCCAGAGACTGAATCTCCTCTCCAGGGCAGCCTGCACTCTGATGGCTCCAGTGGGGGTAGCAGTGGCAATACCCACGATGACTTTGTTATGATCGACTTCGTAAGTTACCATCACCTTTCTTGACCTTTGCTGCCCTAGGGTAGATAAACCTAGAAGCATCCAGGGCCCTTGGACAGGACATCCTTCACAAGGATCAGATGGCCTGGTATAGACAGTGGGGATGGGACAGGTGGGCACTTGGCTGTGCAGTTCATATGGGGAACCTGCCCTCATATCCTGCTTGGGGACACATTTGAAGGTCCATGAACAAGAAGGCGTTTTGTGCCATGTTATTGGTTGAAATTCAACTCTAAATGGGTATTTGCCAGGTGTATCCCTGTAGGTCCTATTCCTGCCTGATTGGATGGCCTTTTGCTAAGGAAAGGAATTTAAGGGAAGGGGACATAAACCTTCCCAGGGGAGAGGGGTGTTATCACCAGAGGTAGGGTTCAGCTGCCCAGAAGAGAAGGGTATAACGATTCCTCTTCCAAAGATGAGCCTGGAGGAACCCTTTCTTTGATGATTACTGGAAGGGAAGAGGGTCATTCATAGCTTCTCTCCCCTGATTTTCCTTTGTGATCTAAGGCAAGCTAAACTGAGTCTGTCTTGTTTTCGAAGAAACCGGCTTTTTCTAAAGATGACATTCTTCCGATGGATTTGGGGACCTTCTATCGTGAATTTCAAAATCCCCCTCAGCTGAGCAGCCTCTCCATAGATATCGGGGCACAGTCCATGGCTGAGGACTTGGTATGAAAACTCCTTCCCCTGCCGTACCTCATCCTCTGACCTCCTCTCCTCTTTTGATGGCCATTCCTGCTCCAAAAGCCTAGAAGTTTCTTCGTGTTACTCCCCCCACTCCCACACCTCCCATCCTCTATGTAACAGGAAAGAGACACTTTAGATCATTATGTTCTGTTGATCACACTCGAGATTTGCATTGTGTCTGGCAGTCATTATGTTGAACTTGCTTGCGCTGACTTCCTCCTCTTCTGTGCATGCGCAGCATTACTTACACATTTCTGCCGTTCGGTGCCTGATGTCTTCTGCTTGCTGCTGCCACTAAGCCAAGCGGCTCCCGTAGCTCTTGCATTTGGCTGTTCAGCTTGTCAGGCAGAAGAAACGCAAGGTCCTGAGTATTGGTGTTCTTACCCTTTCCTCGGAGAGCTCCTTCCTGACTCAGCTAGTGGTTCTTGTGTTTAGCCAGATGTCCTGATACTGGCTGTAATTACCACATCTCTGCTTTGTGTATTTCCTGTGTCCGAAGGGCAGAGGCATGCCTTGGTGCCCTATGCCACTGTTGCCAGTGGACTAGGGAGACCCCTGGCCCCCGACGCCTCCACCGAGCCTGACTCCACTGAGTCACTGGGATGTCGCTGGAGGCTCTTAGTCTTGTTGCAAAAAAAGAATTCAAAGATGGACCAGACACAGTGGTTGAGCAGTGTAAGTGGAGAATTTATTGGAGGACACTCTCCAGATGTGAGAATGAGCGAGTTCAAAGGAGAGCTGTGCACTCCAGGGTTTGGGTCTCTAGCTTTTTTTTTTTTTTTTTTTTTTTTTTTTTAAGTAGGCTTCAGGCCCAGTGCAGGGCCCAACACAGAGCTTGAACTCATTCCCTGGAGATCAAGACCTGAGCTGAGATCAAGAGTCAGATGTTTAACCACCTGAGCCACCCAGGCACCTCTGAGTCTCTAATCTTACAGCTGTTAACCAGGGATGGAATATTTATTACTTGGAAAGAGGATGTCTTTGGGAGCAGGGTTTCATACCTTTTCTCCCTTGGCCAGGGACTCTGGCCTTCTTTGTATTTGGCCTGTCTGGTTTGACCTGGCTTCTTGTGACTGTTTTTGGAATGCTGCCAGCCAGGATAGGCCTCTGACTCTCCCTCTAGCTGTCTCTCACCCCCCCTTTGCTGGTCTCCATGTTTCCTGTTAAAACCTAACTAGCCGCTTACTGTAATGCCACAAGATGTCAGGGTCCCTCTGCCTGAGGTGGGAATGTGTTGTGTTGACAGCAGCAAGCCCGACGAGGGTCTCAAACTCACGAACCATGAGAGCATGACCTGAGCCAAAGTCAGACGCTTAACCAACTGAGCCACCCAGGCGCTCCTAATGTTAAGCTTTTAACCGCACCTCATGCCTGCCAGGAAATCTCCTGTCTGTGATGATTCCGATCTTCAGATGCAAATTCATCAGTGGAGACAGAGCACCTGATTAGGGTCAAATTTTTATTAATACTTGATACTGGAGGGCAGTTAAACTTAACTCCTCAGGTTCTGTTTTCTTCTCCTGTTACTGTTTTCTCTCAACTCTCTAACTCACCCCTTCCTCAACTGATGTAAAGATACAGATTCATAGGCCTCACCACAGACCTGCTGAGTCAGAATCTCTTGGGAGCCTGATTGGGACTACCTTGTTCATGTGCCCCCAGAGGATTCTGGTGCCCAGCTCAGGCCATGAAGAAACCTCTTGTAAGCTTCAATCTGTAGCATGCTAAGCCTACTGTTTTATTCTGGTGTTAGTCTGATCTGTGCCAAAGATACTTCACGTCTATTTCTCTGTGTCATCCTGTTGTTGGCATGGTCCTTTTCTAGCTCATTTAGTGTGTGGCCTGCTTGCATTCTCTAGACTGTTCTGCCAAAGCCCCTGACCCCCCACAAACCCTGCTGGACACAAGCCCTCTGTCCAGTGCCTGCCCCACTGTCCTGCATCTCCTGCTCTACCGGCCAGCACTGCTGAGCCGAGCTCTGTGCTGCACCCCTGTCTTCAGCTCAGGTGCCTGGGCTAGCTGCCTCTTCAAGACCCTACCTGAGTAAGCAGCTCTTCTCTCCCCTCCCGGTACAGGACTCACTACCAGAGAAGCTGGCTGTGCACGAGAAGAATGTCCGAGAATTTGATGCCTTTGTAGAAACTCTGCAGTAAAAGTTGGTGTCCTCAAGTACCAGCAGCATCCCCTTTTTGTGGTCCCAGGAGCCAGAGCCTCCCTCTCATCAGCTGCTCCCATCCCTCATCTTGCTCCAGGTGGAGGAAAGGCTGGTTTCCCCCATGGGGACCCAGAAGTCTCTGTTCTTGCACCTCCTGGAGACTCCATGGCGGCAGTCAAGCCCAGTGATAGCATTTGAGAGGACTCACCCCTTGGTCTTGAAGATTGGAAGATGCTTTTTAACAAAAGGGCCCTCGAGGTCGTCTGCTTACGCTGCCCATCAGCAACTGCTTCACAAAGGCTGTCATCCCGTTCTTCCTGCCCACCCCCTGCCCTGGGTCCACCCTGCAGCTGGCCCCTTGTCCACCTGCCGTTACTGTCAACCACTTGACATTCCAACTGGTGGCCCAGAGCCTGGTGTGGAGGCAGAAAGAGGAAGGAGACAGTACCGGGAGGAAGAAGGAAGGCCTCCTTCAGGCTCTTTTTTTTCTTTTCTTTTTTTTTTTTTTTTTTTTTTTGCCCTTTTTGGTTTGGTGTCTTCTTCTCTCCCTCTCTCCGCCCCTGTGCCTATACTTTTGGCAATATGACAGGCCTCCTGCCCAAGGTGGCGAGAACTCCAAAGTCAGCCATTCCCACCCTTGAGGGTTGTGCTAGCCCATCCCTCAGCAGAGGGTCGAGCAGCCCTGGTGGCTGCCTGTGCAGCTCCTCAGCTCCATGGAAACAAGAATCTTGCGTCTCCAGGATTCTGTCATTGGGAGTCACAGCAAAAATTTTTTCTCTCCTTTTCCCCCCTGTTGCTGCTCCTTGGTTAAAAAACATGGTAAATATTTATTACTTTCAGAGAAATCAGATATTTTATAGAGAAAATATGTTTCAGGTTAGGATGTTTTCACTTGGGGAAGGTGGAGGGCCTCTTCCTGGAGTAGGGCCTCTTCCTGTGGAGGTTCCTCAGCTTCTGGGTTGCTGCTGTGAGGGTCTTACTTCCTATTTACACAAGGTGGGATCCAAGAATAGGGCTGGCTGGGGGTGACAGAACCTCCCAGAATTGCTGCACTTGAACTGACGACAGGCTTTACCTTTGACTCCTACATATGCCTGGTGAGAGTCTTGAATCTCTCCCAGCTTCTGCAGAGTAACTGACTCCATTCTGGCAGCCCAGGAAATCTTGGGTGCTAAATGTGTACAACTCTGTGTGTACAACTCGCTAGAGTTGTACCATGCACATACAGTGCATTGTATGTGCCCCGCTGTGGCCACGGGGAGGGCTGGAGGGGCCCCTCCTTCTGGGGGCGCTTGTTCCTGTTTCTCAGGGCTGGGTTATGGGCCTTTTCCTCCTTCCTCCTGGGCCTGGCCACCACCTTTCTTTAATCCCAGGGTCTGCACACCACCCTGAGGTTTCCTGGCTGGATTGGTTCCTTGTTGAGAAACCAAAGCTAGGCATATGATTGACTTAACCTTTTAGGTATCGTTACTTGAGTAAGTCAAGTGCCTAGCCTCACCCACCTACCATCTGTCCCTCTCCCAGCCTAACTGGCAGTCCTGGCCAAGGAAAACAAGGCCCACCCCTTTCCTCCTGGCCCACCTGGGCTATTCATTGGCAGCAGCTGTTCTGCAATGGAGCAGGTGGTCCTTAACTGCTTGTTAGTAAATGCATGTGACACTGGTCCCACCTACAAGACTGAGTTCTGAGGGCTGGAGTGGGCTCTGATGCCGTCTCAGGCAGTTGGAGCCCTTCTGCCCCTGTTGCATGCATTCTGCTGCCACAAAGAAATGTTCCCAGCAGTGGTGTACAAATGGCCCTCCTATCTGGGCCAGTGTGCACCCATGGCCTGCTAAACCAATCCAGACTTACTCCCAAGGCCTCAGTGCTGAGAAGGGTGAAGCCCTGGTAAGCTATTGATTGCCCATGCCCTCAGCCCCATCCTGCCACAATATCTCAGCCGCTGTCCTCCTCCTGAGGCTGAGCACTGAACAGCCTGTTAGCTATTTTCCTCTTTGGCTCCTAATTGTTGGCCTTTGCAGGCAGCAGCCTTTCCTTTAGGACCCCCATCAGTGAAAGGGCAGGGAGGCTGAGACCTGAGCTGAGCCTGGGAGGAGCAGAGCAACTGTCAAGGCTGGCCCTTGCCCCTCAGCCCCATACAGTGACAGGGATGAGCCCTAGACTGACTCCTGCAGCACCCCCTGGGACAGGGCTGGGACCCGTCACCCATCTCCAGGTGACAGAGTCCCTCCCCCGCCTCCATCCCACCTTGTTTGGAAATATTGAGCTATACTTTAAAATGTATTCAAGAAATTTCCAATAAATTTTTTCTGTACTTTACAGCCTCCTGTCCTACAAGTTTTGTAAAAAGATAACCCACCCCATCCCACTTCTGTGAAGATCCTGGTCCCTGACGGGCCCCCTCCATGGAAGTGGGGAAAGAGCAGTAGATATGAAGTGCAGAGTGGCTTTGGAGTCAGGCAGGCTGTTTTGTCTTGGGGCTTGGCCACCGAGCAGCTGTGCAACCTTGGGGCCAGTCAGGAAACTGCTTGGAGTCTCATTTTCCTTGGCTGTACTGTTCCCATTTTGAGGGCTTATCTGTGAATGGTCAGTGAGGTAACGTGCATGAAGTTGACATGCATCTGAAGTGTGGCCATGGCATCACTATCAGCTCTTTCTTGCCCCCTACACAGCCCAGCCCAGCCCAGCACTCAGCCTGGAGGCTCAGAGTGAGAAACAGCTGGCAGGTCTCCGCCATGTTTCCAGTAGAAGCAGACAGGGAATGTGGGGCTTCCCAAGCTGCCCAGTATCTGTTTGCTGATCTAGGAGGAATTGTGGCTGAGCAAACCAGACAGGGGAAGGGGTTGAATGAAATATAGGGAAGTCAAGGGCCCGTCAAGTTTGTTTACCTGCTCCGATCTGACAGCTTGAGCGAGGCCCTGGTGTGGTCTCTAAGGAGCCATGACAAGTAGAAGAACCCCGCGGACATTATTCCTGCCTGGCCCCCTGTGTGCTTCTGTAGCACACATCTCAGCCCTGGTAAAGCTGGCTCCTGCCTCCTAACTTGTGACTGCACTGGGGGATGGGAGCGAGAGGTAGAGCCAGTATCACAGAGGCAGAAATGGTTCTAGAAGCAAGGGACTAACTGCCTGACAGACCTAGGCAACTGTTGTGTAGGTTGCCTCCCTACACCCTTCAGGCTGAAGCCAGGGCAGTAAATGGTTAGAAAATTCTAAATTTAGCGCAAACTATGGCTGAAAAGAATGAGGCTGCCCACTGCCATGGTTATGGGCCCTCGGAGCCCTAGCTTGTTAGTTAACTGCACATGATACTCGCCATGATACCTGACTGTGCAGCCAGTTGGGACAGTCACCGAACCCACATCAGAAATGGTGAAAAGGCTGTCCCTAGTGTCTTTACCTTCAGTTGGGATCCCCCCCAAAAGCAAACTAAAAGCGTTCAGTTGCCCCATGTCTCATGATGGTGTCCTACCCCTTTAAAGCATCTCCCTACACCCTGCCCCCAGAGACCTGCTGTTGCCAAGGCAGCAGTAAACTGGCTTTTGCGTCACTCAGAGGCCCTGCCAGGAGCCCAGCCCAAGTGAACAACTCTCTTGGTCTCTGGCTCCCCTCTCATAGTTTCCCTAGGATACTGTCCCTCTGTTCCAAACAGTCACCCAGCATAGAGCTGAACAGAGCCAGTGAGAGAGGCTGCCAGTGCCTTCCGTTGGACTAACTGGGTGAGGGCCAGTTGTGCAATGGGACTAGCTTCCTGCAGCTCGGTGCCTGTGTTTTTAACCAGCATCTTAACACCACAGCTTGATCCTGCAATTCTGCCCTGGCTCCCCCAGCCAGAGCAGGCAACGAGGAGAAAAAAGAACAGGCTCAGCTGAGGCCACCATAACCTGATTGCAATCAACAGGCAGGCAGCAGACAGGTGGAACTTGACCTTGACCATCATGCCAAGTGAAATTCTGGTCTGCCCTACAAGTGACAAACCATTATCTTTAACTTGTGGTAAAATACACATAACTTAAATTTTACCATCTTAATCTTTAAAAGCACAGCAAAACCTGCTCAGGAGAGGAAGGGAAAACTGGATATTTCCTAGCCTCTATAGGATTGGGTGGCAGGTGGAAATAGCCAAGTCTTTCAGGCCAACAGGAGGGCCAAGAGAAGCAAATGGTCACATGAGGTTTCCAATCCCAGCTGCTCCACAAAATTGGGACCATCTCATTCCTCTGTGAAACGACGGTCATTCTGATCACCACTGAGCACTCACTGTTACATCCTGTGTGCATCATTTCTGATCCTTAGAGAAATAAGGAGACCGTCTCATGTGGGCTGATTATATGGCTGTTACCATTTGGAGCTGGTGGGAGGGGTGATGGGACTGATTCTAAAGCCCACACTGAATCAGGTCTGATTCTAAAGCCCACACTGCTTTCACCACGGTCCCCTCCATTCTGGGGACAGAAGAGGCCTTGGTCATAGGATACAGCACTTGGTGGCCAGTTGGAATGGGGCACACTTACAACATGGAGAGTGACCATTCACACGTCCAAGCCTGGAAGATGTCAGAAAGCTGGCTTCACACCCACTCCCCAAGGAACAAGACAAGGAAGGAAGGAAGGGGTCAGATGGACTGGGGAGGTAACTTCCTGAGGCCCTACCTGCTCATCTTCCACAACCACACCACACTTCCCACCCCTTTCTGAGACTCCAGGCCTACTTCCTAACATTCAGGTGGGTAGTTTTCCATCTCCTTTTTTATTGAAATACAAAAAGTGCAAAGGTGAAATACATGATTGGTGCCAAGGAAGTCATTAAGTGAATGTGAACACTTGATTCACAGTACTCCCGCCTCCCCCCCTTTTCCCCGCAGGTACAGACCAGTGGGACAGGGGACAGGAGAAAGACCAAAGAGATCCACAAGGCTCCCCAGTAAATGGGGCTGTGAGCAACACCTGATATACACAGGAGGGCAGAAAGCGGAAGCCCTGGCTTGGGCTAGAGATGCAGGGACCATCAGGGAACCAGCAGCCACTCCAGGCCCTGGGAGTCCTGACATGCTAGCATCATGAGGAGAGAGCCCAGCGAGGTCGGGGCTCAGGCTGCACCCCCCTCACAGATGGGGCTGGGCTGGTCAATAAGGCCCCCCACCCCAGTACAGGCTCTGGCCAAGGCTGTGGGGGCAGGGCCACTGTGCATCTAGTATCCTGCTGCCAGGGGACAAGGCTGCAGGAAGTGGGGTCCCCAGGGTTCACCAGGAAGGAGTATCATTCTAAGGGACACAGTTGGAATGAGAAGTACCAATCATTGGGGTCCATGTTTTCTGAAAGATGACAGGGCCCTGGGGCTTGTAGTCCCTGGGGGAGGTTGCTAGAACTCCCCTGGCAGGGACTGATCTAATTGGCAAAGTCTCTGCTCAGCCCCTCCGGGAGTCCCTACCCACAGATCCTGAGGCACTGAGTCACTTCTGGCCAGAGCAGGGACCAGTGTGACCCCACAACAGACCTGTCCACAAGAGCCCTATACTGAGGATCTGTCTAAGTAGGTAGAGAGGAGAGGCAAGGCATGGGGCAGGGGGGAGGAGACTGCTTGTCCCTGGCCCAAACAGACTGCCAAGAGGCTTTGGGGTGGGAATGGGGTGTATATTTCAAATGGATGCTGGGACTCAGCCCTGTCATCCAAGCTGCCAGAACAGGGGGCTAGAACACCCTGGGGGCAGTATCACTTCAGAAAGCCTGACCCAGGATGTGAGGACGAGAAGGAGGCAGAAATAGGAAGCAGACCCCAGCCTTGCCCGTCCTTAGCTGTGTAAAAACACAAGGCTGAACCATTAGAGGAGAGGACAGGAGCAGGTGCTGGCACACAAGGCCTTCACCCAGGGAGATGCCTCAGCAGGCAGGCCCAAGCCAGCATGGCCTCTTATTCCCCAGCAGCCAGAAAAGGGAGGATCAGCCCCAGCTACCAGCCCAGCCGGCAGTGATTGAGGCATCTGCAATTGCCAGGAAAAGAGGCAGGAGAAAGTGGGTCAGCAGTTTCTGGGGCCAGTCTTTTTCATACTAGAAGAGCCAAAGGCCGCCAGATCTGCAGAGCCTGGCAAGGAGCCAGGGGTCCAAGGAGGCAGTGAGAAGTATAAGGCGAAGAAAAATGTCTCGTGGTTACAGCGAGGTCTCCAGGGCTGGCCAGGTGGGCTGGACAGAAGGGGAGGAAGAGCTGCCCAACTGGCTGGCTCCAGCTTCCAGCTCCCAGGGCCTCATGGCCCCTTTCCTGGGCAGGAGCCCCAGACTCATAAGGCTGAAGCTGGGAAGGGTGGTGGGGCAGGGCTCAGAGCCCTCCCGAGTCAGGGCTGGGGAACAATTCCCCTTGGTGATCCAGAAGGAACTTGGTGAACGTGTTGATGGGATTAATGGCCTTGAGGGTGATGGCAGCATCCTTGGCCCACAGCAGGTTAGGGCCGAGGACAACAGCCAGGTTAGTGTTGGTCATCTTGTTCTGGTCACAGTGGGCAGAAATCTGTGGAGGGAATCAGGGGGCTGCAGCAGGAAGCCAGAGAGCCTGCTTCCCATTCCGAAGAGCTGCAAGGGTGGCAGCTCTTCCCCCCACCCCCCTGCCCTCCTCCAGGTGAACAGCAGAAGCTGAGGCCGGGTCTCACCTGCACCAGGAAGGCAGTGAGGAAACGAAGCACCTGGTAGTTCTCCTCAGGCAGCGTCCGGAGCACCTGCAGCGTTGCCCCCACTCTCTGGCTCTCATCAATGTCTACAAGGAATTGGGGCCTAGGTCACAGTGGCCCGGGCCTGGGCCGACATGAGGCCAGAAGGGAGACCCCAACCAGACTTTCCTTGGAGGACAGGCCAAATCTACCTGCTCTGAGTGCAGCCCTGACCCCAACCCAGCAGAATAAGCACAGAACTAGGGAGGGAAGACAGGGGCACTCACTGAGGAAGCCCACAACGTGGGGGTAAAGGTCAAAGGTGAGCAAGGGCTCAGGAAGCTCCCGGAGGAAGGTCTTGAGGATGACCGCCGGCAGGTGTAAATCATTGTACTGGTCAAAGTCCACAGGCAGCCCTGGGGGGTGGGGATGGAGAAGGAGCTGGGCCCAGCACGGAGGCCGGCGGCCCATCCAGATGGCCGATCCAGAGGCCGAGCAGACCCCACTGCCCAATCACCCTCAGCCACTGCACAACACCCTCCTCCCACAGAGCCCTTTCACACAGGCCTTCCCCTCCTCCTCTGTGATGAGGGGACCGGGTTGAATGGGGCCCCCCAGCGCACATGACACATGACAGTTCTTCTTCATCTCTGAATCTAAACCCAGGACCCGGAAGCCTGACCGATGAGGCAGCAGGCCTGGGACAGCCAGGCAGGAGTGGGACCCATGTAATCACACCAAATGCTACAGAAACCTCTGACCGGAACAGAACGGGGGTCCCTTGCTTCCCAGGCAGCAGAAGGCAAAGAAGTGCCCTAACAGTGACACCCGTGCCCCATCTCCCCCCCGCGCCCCTCCCACTGCGGGCCCAGGCACACCCCAGAGCACTCACCCATGTTGTACTTCTGCTGTACTTCTCGCACAACTTGAGTGTTGGCTGATCTCCGGAAAATCCCCTCAGTAGTGAGAGCTGGGAAACAGTGGGGCCTGGTGAGTCTCAGCTCTGGGGCAGTGTGCAGACTCTTCGACCTGTTCTGTCTTGGGGTTCCAGTGAGGGTCGGTGTGGGTGCTGATGCTCCCCAAGGGGAGCTGGGAGACTGGGCTGAGGAGGGACCTACGGTTTCGGCTGCAGGGGAAGAAGCAGGTCCTGGAGGTCCTGCGGCCAGTGGCCTTGGCACTCACCGTGAGCCTGCAGGTAGGCAACAGTCTCCCGGAGCACAAGTGGAATGGGCTCCTGCTCTGGGTTCTTCTCCTGGAGGCTGTGGGGACAAGAGCAGTGAGCTGGGTCTGTAAGCCCTTTCCGGTCCCCACGTGCCAGGCCTGCCCACCTTTTGCATACTCACTGCTGCAACGAGACCCCAAACTGCTGGTTGGGCAAAGGGGGCCGTGGTGGCATGGGCTTGGGGGCCGTCGCAGGGCTCTTCTGTGTGGATTTGAGGAAGTCATCATACCTGGGAGAGCAGAGGGGAGGGTCAGGCCCTCGACTTGGCTTTGTCGTCACGTTGGCAACCTTGTGTGTTGGGTACTTCCTGTGCTATTGCACGTGGGTCACTTCATTCAGTCCTCATAGGAGCCCTGCTCTAGTCACAGAGTTTTTTAAGTGACAGGAATGGGATCTGACCTCACACTCTCTGACCCCGTATGCTGTCTCTTACTCATTACCTTCACTTCCTCTGCTTCCTGGGGTTCTCAAGGCTTCCTCTGCCCCTGGCTGGCATGTCCTACCCCACAAACATGACACACAAGCACACCCGTGCCTGGCGGGCACACACAGGGCCCAGGCCTTACTTGAGCACTTGGCGAGGGATCCCCAGCTGCTCCAGCTTCACATGCTCGCTCAGCTCGCTCAGGTAATTCACATAGAAGATCTTCTGCCCAAACTTGAAACTGCCGGCAAAATAACGGGCGTGGGTCAGTGGGGGAGGGCCCGTTTTGGCAGACCCCCACTATCCCCTCGGCAGCCCCTCCAAGGTCAAAGGCCGAGCCCCAAAACGGTCTGTCTCCAGGATTCTTGGCCTGCTCAGGTATGTGCTTCAGAGCCGAGAGGGAAGTGTGGGGAGGTCACTGTTCTCCCCCATCAGCTGCTCACCTAATGATGGGCTTAAAGAGGATGAGCAGGGTCTTGATGAACATGGTGGGGTGCACGATGTACAGAGCCTTAATGTTCTTCTTGTACCTGCAGAGACAGAACAGGAACTCAGCAGTGGGCGTGGTGGAAGAGGCACACAGCTAGGTTCTTCGTGCGCATTTTCTGATTTGAGTACTCATGGAAAACCTGAGAGGTAAGTGCCACTGTTGTCCCAATTTACAGATTAGGAAACGGAGACTCAGGTTAAGTAACAGGGAAGGGCAGGGTGAATAAGTAGAGAAACTGGGGGTTAAACCCAGGACGTTCCAACTTCAGATTCTTTGCTTTTACCCAATGCTGACAGCTCAGAGCCTGGAGCCTGCTTCAGATTCGGTCTCTCTCTGCCCCTCCCCCATTTGTACTCTGTCTCTCTCAAAAATAAACAAACATTAAAAAAATTAAAAAGAAAATATTTAGCTTTTAGCGTCTGCCAAGCACATTATCTCCTGCTTTCCTCATAACAACTGGGGCTGGGATTATCCCCCTCCTTACAAGTGAGGGCAGGGAGACGCAGAGAGATCAAGCACTTATCCGAAGTCACACAGCTTGCGGTGGAGCCTGGAGATGAACTGGATATAAGCTCCTGAGCAAGCAGAGGGCAGCCCAGAACCCGGCAGAGCTGTTAGCTCCAGACCTGTCCCCAGGCCCCAACCCACTTGCGGTCAAACTCTCGGTAGGCATCCCGGAGCCAGCTAAGGGAGGGCTTGTTGTCGCTGGTCAGGCCATGGTGCAGGTACAGCAGTGTGTAGTCGCTCTCCACATACTGGTCCAGGGTGTGCTTCAGGTACCTACAAGAGAAAAGCCCATTCAGGCCCATCCTCGACACAGGCGGGGCCCCCTGAGACAGGACTCGGCACCCCAGGAGTCTTCTGCTTGTATCATACACCTCCCCACGAGCCCCTCTCCTGCACTGCCTATTCTGGCCGCATAATCAGTCACCGTGTTGTCGTGGAGGAGATTCAGGCTAGTGGTTGGGCTGCATGGAGGAAGAAGAATGGTAGTAACAGCCCAGGCCAGAAATCAGGAGATCGGGACTGTAACTGAGCCCTCTCACATACCCGCAGTAAAAATGGCAGTAACATTCTCTGCAGGACTGCCCTGAGTCAGTAATAATGACGACAGTCACCATTCATCAGTATTTAGCTTTTAGGGGTGCCTGGGTGGCTCGGTCAGTTAAGCGTCCAACTTCGCCTCAGGTCATGATCTCACCACTCAAGAGTTTGAACCCTGCGTCAGGCTCTGTGCTGACAACTCAGAGCCTGGAGCCTGCTTCAGATTCTGTCTGTCCCTGTCTCTGTCTCTGTCTCTCAAAAATAAACATTAAAAAAATCTATATTTAGCTTTTAGTGTCTGCCAAGCACTTTGTATACAATATCTCCTGCCTTCCTCATAATAATTGGGGCTGAGATTATCTCCTCCTTACAAGTGAGGGCAGTGAAGCTCAGAGAGGTCAAGCACTTATCTAAAGTCACACAGCTTGTGGTGGAGCCTGGAGATGAGCTAACTCCAATGTTTGGTCCTGTTGACCAAAGGGCAGCTTATATACTCAACCTCCCATCATAGTCTATAAAGCACTGTGCCCATGAGAGGGGATTGGGGTGACTAGAGGGCCCCCTCCCCTGCTCTAGTCACTGGGCTTTTCTTGGACCAAAGAGCCACATCTCAAGTTCCCCATGCTCACAACATAGTACCTACCACCCCACAGAAGCACATACATGCAGAGGTGTTGAGCACCTAAAGTGGATAAGTACAAAGGGGACAGATAAGAATTCTAGAATGGGAAAGGAGTCCAGGGAAAGTTCTTTCTGGTTGGCGAACCATGCTCAGACCCCAGCAGAACACCACTCCAGGCTGAGAGGCTGGGCCTACAGGAAGGCTAAGGACTTCTGGGGGGGGCGGGGGGGGGGGGGGGATGGTGCCGGGGGAGGTATTCAAGGATTTGAGTAAGTGCTCAGATACAGCCTGACCTAACCCAGACACGGTGCCCTATATCATGGCCCAGGGTGCTGGTCTGGCCCACACAGGCAGGCATGTGAAGTATCTAATGCCGGATTATTACTGTGATTCCAATCCTTATTGCTACATGGTAATTACCCCTTGTACACATTGAGTACTTTGCAGTCTGCAAAGAGCTGTCACATATAAAGATGCCATTCTGTAACTATAAAATAGCAAAAATTGTGGTGAAAATACAGTCATTCTTTGATGAATGTTATGGCCTTTTTGGAGGGCAGTAAAGTGATGTGTATCAGAAGCTGAAAGATGTTCATACTCTTTGATCCTATAAAAATATACCCAGGAATTTATGCTAAAGAAACAATCTGAAATGAACAGAAGCATTTTTGTAGAAGGCTGTTCATTGCATGTGGCCTGTTTTACAATGGAAAAAAATTTTTTGAGCACCAAGCTAACTGGCCAAAAACAGGGAACTGGTTAAATAAAATACAGGATATCTATAAATAGAAAACCTTACAAGATGTTTCTGCAGACAGAACCTATCTGTGAAGTTAGGTGTCAGAAGAGCAGTCACCCATTGGGGTAGTGACTAGAAGAGCAAAGGGAGGTCTGTGGGTGTGGATGACATGGTGTATTCCATTAAAAAAAAGCTTTTTTTAAATGTTTTATTTATTTTTGAGAGAGATAGGGCATGAGTGGGGGAGGGGCAGAGAGAGAGGGAGACACAGAATCTGAAACAGGCTCCAGGCTCCGAGCTGTCAGCACAGAGCCTGACGCGGGGCTTGAACTCACAGACCGTGAGATCATGACCTGAGCCGAAGCCGGCCGCTTAACCGACTGAGCCACCCAGGCGCCCCTGGTGTATTCCATTTTTGGAAATTCTTTATTTTTTTATTTTTTTAATGTTTATTTATTTTTTAAGAGAGAGACAGCAGGGGAGGGGCAGAGAGAGAGGGAGACACAGAATCTGAACCAGGCTCCAGGCTCTGAGCTGTCAGCACAGAACCTGATGCAGAGCTCGAACTCACAAACCGCGAGATCATGATCTGAGCCAAAGTTAGATGCTTAACTGACTGAGCCACCCAGGTACCCCTGGTGTATTCCATTTTTGAAAATTTATCAAGTAGTATACATAATTTGTTCACTTTTCTCTGCACACATATGCCAATAACATGTTTTTAAAGGATATCTTTGAAGAATGTTTAATGCTCAGAAGATGTTATATAAGATACAGAGGGGACTATACACCTGTATATATTATAGAAAAAAATAAGAAGTGAATACACTAAAATATTAACACTAGTTTTCTCTCTGGGTGGTAGGTTTATGGGAGATTTTATTTATCCTTGTATTTTTTCTTTATAGCTACTTACGTTTTTCTAAATTCTTGAAATCTGTAATACTTTACAATGATATACAATGACATTTCATGTATATTACCTTTACCTAATGCCCACAACAACCCTATGAGGTGGGCACAATTCTTATTTTTATAGGGTTCAGAAAAGAGCTGCCCCCAAGCACACAGCTAGTAAGGAGTACAGCTGAATCCAAGCTTCGGGCATTTTCTATTTCAACCTCCCAGATCTGGCTGGACAGCTGGGAAAGGCCAAGGCTGAGATAATGTGATTGATCCCCACTGAAAGTGCTGCCGTGCCGGCTGCATGGGGGCAGGGAGACCCCTTTGGGAAGGGGTGGAGGACAGACAGGATGGATGCAGGGGGCTTCCAGAAATCAGAGGAAGCCTCCTGAGTAGTGGAGCCTCACTCAGCAAGCTTTCTCCTGAAAACTGGGTGCTTTCCCATCTCCTTCCTCTGATTTTCTCCCACTCAGACTATTATCTGGCCAGGAGTCTGTCACCTGCCAAATCAGACGGGCTGTGTTAAATCAGAGGGTAGGGGTGTGACTCAGCTACCCTCAGGCTGAGCTCCCTGGCCTGCTCCTGGCTAAGCCATGTGATGGGCCTGAACAAGGCTCGGCCTGCCTGGCTGAGGGGCGGCAGGAGAAGGGTTCAGGAAGCCAGAGAGGAAACTCACACAAGGCCGGAGAGACTCAGGCCTGGCTCACCAGGACTGCAGATGCTGCACTCAGGCCCTTTCCCATTCTGCAGCCGCGCCCTTGGCCTGCCCCGACCCCTCACCACCCCCTACATGCACAGAACCATTCAGGATCCCAAAGAGCTGGTATCAGTTTCAGGGAGTGCTTTAGTAGAGATCAGGAGAGAAGTGCAAGATGGTAACTGGACACACACTAAGGCACCTCAGAAGACCGTTCTGGCCCGGCATCCACGGAGGTCCTGCGCCTAGGACCACATGCCCCGGTCCCCATGGGTCCACATGCCCGGGGCCCAGTGGTGGCTCAGCAGTGAACACTTATCAGGTTTCTAGACCAATCAGAGCTATGACATATATTTGGCTAACAGAATCCAGATAGGTACAGAAGCCACTGGCACCAAATCTGACACAAAATTCACTGATTATTCATCTAAATGATGAACAACTGCAACCACATCAGAAGCACCACATCATAATAATCAGTCCTCCTGTGTGGATAGCATTTAACTTTTCCGGGCACATCCGCATGCAGTATCTCCCACAAGGAAGGAGGGCTTGATTATGAAAAGAGGCTTGAAGAGATGAAGACACCCTTCTAAGGCTGCAGTTTCCCAGACTAGAAACCAGGTCTGACTCCTAGTGCAGTGCTCTCCCCAAAATGTAAAATAGCTCCCACAGGAGAAGAGGAGAGGCACTGAGGGAAGTGACGGTAAGGAGAATGGCATCAGCCGATGCTGGGTGTAGGTCCCTCCACCTTGCCCAGGGATACTCACCCCAGGAGCTTGCTGTGGTCCAGCTGGTGGCTCGGGGGCATTCGGCAGGCACTAAACACGATGATCTTCCGCCCATACTTGTCGTCTCCTAGGTGTGGAGAAAGATGGAGCACAGTGGGTGGCAGATCAGCCGAGAGAAGCGGGCTGAGGAACTGAAAGGTGCCGGGCCTGGAGACCTGTACCACATAGGGCAGGGTCCAGAGGGGCTAACGCAGACATACCTCTGGGCAGCTGTCTGCACTCAAGGATGTGTCACTGAAGAAAGAGGGACAGGTTGCTCTCAGGGCTACTGAGCTGGGGTCTAAAAAAATAACAGCTTTTTAAAAAGTCACACCTGGTGGAAACACCCAAATGCCCATCAACGCATGAACGCATGAAGAAAATGTGGTATATCCATGCAGCAGATATATTGTTTGGCCATAAAAAGGAACGAAGTACTGATCCATGCTACATTATGAATGAACCTTGAGAACATGATGCTAAGTAAAAGAAGTCAGATGCAAATGCCTCCATATTGTACGACTCCACTTATATGAGTTATCTAGAATAGGGAAATCCGGGGTGCCTAGGTGGCTCAGTCAATTAAGTGTCCAACTTCGGCTCAGGTTCATGATTCTCACAGCTTGTGGGTTTGAGCCTCGTGTCAGGCTCTGTGCCGACAGCTCAGAGCCTGGAGCCTGCTTTAGATTCTGTGTCTCCCTCTCTGCTCCTCCCCCATTCACACTCTGTGTCTCTCTTTCAAAAATAAATAAAAGGTTAAAAAAAAGATGTTATGCATCCCAATGTTTATAGCAGCACTATCAACAATAGCCAAAGTATGGATAGAGCCCAAATGTCCATGTCATACTCTCCCAAAGTCCATCGATGGATGGATGAATGGATAAAGAAGACGTAGTATATACATACAATGGAGTATTACTCGGCAATCAAAAAGAATGAAATCTTGCCATTTGCAACTAACTATGTGGATGGAACTAGAGGGTATTATGCTAAGCAAAATTAGTCAATCAGAGAAAGATAAATATCAAATGACTTCACTCATATGAGGACTTTAAGACACAGAACAGATGAACATAAGGGAAAGGAAGCAAAAATAATATAAAAACAGGGAGGAGACAAAACATAAGAGACTCTTAAATACAGAGAACAGAGTTGTTACTGGAGGAGTTGTGGGAGGGGGGATGGGCTAAATGGGTAAGGGGCATTAAGGAATCTATTCCTGAAATCATTGTTGCACTATATGCTAATTTGGATGTAAATTTAAAAAAAAAATAAAATAAAAATAAAATGAGAAAAAAAAGATGTTAGAATAAGTAAATCCACATAAACAAAGCAAACTGGTGGTTGCCAGTTGCTGGGAAGAGGGGAGATTAGGGATTGGCTCTTTATGGTTATAGGATTTAGAATGGGTATGGATGAAATTGTGGGACTAGACAGAGGTGGTGGTTGTACAACATTGTGAATGTACTCATCACCACCAACTGTAGGGGCGCCTGAGTGGCTCAGTTGGTTAAGCAACTGACTCTTGATATTGGCTCAGGTCATGATCTTGAGGTTCGTGGGATCAAGTCCCATGTCAGGCTCTGCATTGATAGCACACAGCCTGCTTGGGATTCTCTCTCTGCCCCTCCCCTGCTCACACTCTCTCAAAATAAATAAATAAATAAGCATTAAAAAAAAAAACAAACCAATTACATACTTTAAAATGGTTAATTTTGTTATTTAAATGTCACCTTAACTTAAAAAAACTGAAAGTCATGCCCATCAAAGCAACTGCTATCTAGCAAGTTATCTTAAAAGCCAATGCTTATTCCAGAAATGCCCTCTCTGAGCAGCGTATTTGGAAGACTTCTTGAAACTACCTTCTGAGCAAGTCCAAGGCCATTGAGGAAATGGGTGTGATTACTTAATGGCCCAGTCTCATCTTTGACCACTATCACATTTTCTGATTTTATTACTAGAATTATTAACCACACTTGGCTCTGACTGACTCCTAGACATTCCTAAAAATCATACCCCTTCTCATTAAGGATATTATTTTTTTAACTATTTATTTATTTGGGGGAGAATGCAAGCAGGGGAGGGGCAGAGAGAGAGGAACAGAGGATTTGAAGTGGGCTTTGTGCTGACAGGCTGACAACAGTGAGCCTGATGTGGGGCTCAAACTTACAAACCACGAGATCATGACTTGAGCTGAAGTCAGACGCTTAACCAACTGAGCCACCCACGTGTCCCTCTCATTAAGGATATTCTAAAGAACATGGAGTTCAGAGGAGTTTGAAATGCTTTGCAAGAATGCTCATTTGGCAGTAATCACTGGGGTGTTTGCCCCAAACTGGTCACTATTTGATGGTCTAATCTGGCTTTGTCAAGAAGCTGGGCAGCTTTTGGGGTGCCTGGGTGGCTTAGTCAGATGAGCATCCGACTTCAGCTCAGGTCATGATCTCGCAGTTCGTGAGTCCGAGCCCCACGCCGGGCTGTGTGCTGACAGTTCAGAGCCTGGAGCCTCCTTCAGATTCTGTGTCTCTCTCTCTGCCCCTTCCCTGCTCATGCTCTGTCTGTCTCTCTCTAAGACAAATAAACACTAAAAGAAGAAGCAGCAGCAGAAGCAGCAGCAGCAGGGCAGCTTTTGACACATCTCCTACTGCCCTCCAAGGTGAGATGCTCTTGCAGGGTCAGCACAGCACTCACCCCAAACAAAGCTCAATGAGGACAAGGCCTGGTCCTCACTGCCCCATGTCGCAGGGACCTTCCCTACATCTTTTCCTTCACAACCCTGCAGAGACACCAAACCACAACTGCCTAATCCCCATTGCTTCAGGGGCAAATGAGAAGACTACTCACACAATCCATGAAACACATTGCATCTGTCCTCCACCTACCTCTGAGGATTAAGGAACCCTCCCCCCCTGCCCCCCGGCCCCATGCCTTGCTGACTGCCCTTCTCCATATTTAGTAAGCCATGATCTTGATGCTTCTTCTCGGTCAGTGACCTAACCCAGGAGTCAGTGCTTTTCCGAAGTGGTTGCCAAGGCTCTGACCCTTTTCTCCAGGGCTGGGGCAAAACTCAGAGGGGCTGAAGGAGGCTTCTGGAATGTGGGCAGCATGGCCCCAGGCCCTGCTGGCTGCATGGCTTGGTGCTTTGGCCTAATTTAGCACCTCACTCCCAGCTGTCTGACTACCATATCCAACTTCTAGATCAGCCCCTTCTTTGGAATGACTCACAGGATTCTCCAGGCTCACACACTTTCAACACAGACATGCTTGCAACTCAGTCCACATCAGGCAGCTTTGGGACACTGCTGTTTCTTTTGTCAGACAGAACTTCCTTGAGACAATTCTGCTCCCCTCCTCCAGGCTAACTCCTTGAAATCCTTAAGACTCATTCCAGAAGACTTTGTCCTCCCCTCCTTCCCCGAGACAGGTTAGCTGTTCCTCTGCCGTGATACTTTGACTCTTCTGTATAATTGTTTACGTGCTTGTCTCCTCTACTGGCTTGTGAGCAGGAGCCATGGCTCATCCACCTTTGAAACTCCAGTGCTGGTCCAGAGCCCAGCATGTGGCAGATATTCAAGAAACGTTGGAAGCCTGCATAAAGTCATAGGTCAGCATTACGTGGTATGCATGGTTCTATTTTGGAATTTGTTCATGATGATATCTAGGTTACGAGATTGCTTTAGACGGTTTCCTGGACAGAGTTTCTCCAAACTTACAAGCAGAGAGCCCTCTGCAAGTCAGTCTGAGGAGAAGGTGCAGCCTCATCTCATCCAGCAACAGGTCTATTTTGCAAGACCACCTGCTGTCATACCCTAGCCTAGATCCCGAGGTACTGGGTTCCCTCCAGTCCAGTGGGGGGTGGCTCTCAGGCCTGTTCCAATCCCTTCCCATAGACTGACAGAAGAAGCAAGAGCAAAGTGGTAGGGCAGGGACAAAGGATCAGCCTGGCTGATCCAGCCTCATGTACAATCTGGAACCTTCTGCCATGAGCATGTGAGGGGAGGGACATCTGCCTATTCCCCTCTAAGCAGAGGAAAGGCCTGGAATGTAGAGGAAAATGCAAGGAGGAGCATGGAGGTTCCAAAAGATTCTTTTCATCCTGCCACCACCATCCCCCACCCCCCCCCACGGACGATGCAGCCCTCATTGGTTGGTAAATATAGGGACTTTGGCGGGAGAGGGACAGGACGTCTGAGCTCACAGGGCTCTGGAATTTAAAGAGATAGTAACTGGTTAAGCAAACAACTGAGGTGAGGGGCCAGGGGCCTGTGGCTCCATCATGGCTGGCCTTGTCAACACCTTGTAAATGGGAAACTTTGGGTTCTCAACGACGGCTCCACCAATGGGCATCTACCAAGGCCAAGATGTGATATGAAAAATATTACAAACACATGCACATGTTCCCTAGGAGAAGAGGTCCACATCACTCATATTCTTAAAGAGGGCTCTGACCAGTTCTAAGAACGACTTCACTGGACTGTGTGCTCCTTGAAGGAGGTGATGTGTGTTTTTCCTCACTGAATCCTCAGTGCTGACTACAGGGCTTGTTCCAGAGTAGGTGTTCTACAAATGCATGTTGAACGAAGTCAGAATGGGGATGGAGCAAAAGGGGGATCGGTGAGGGGCTGCAAGGCAAGACTCTCAGACAAGCAAGAATGAGATGTGGGTGACCCCAGGGTCTAGCCCCTGTCCTCCCTTCCCTGAGGTTAAGTCCCATTGCTCAAGCCCTTGGGTGGCTTGGCATTTGCCAGCAGAGAAGGCAACTGCTGCTACAAGAACTTTACTCCTGCTCTCAGAAGAGAACAGACTTCTGCCCTGGAGACTGCAGGGGGAGAAGGAGTCTGGTGTCTCCAGGGCACTGGGGGTGAGGACTCAATGAGAAGACACAGAGACTGTGGAAAGCACCAGGAAAAGAGCAGCGGCCTGAGAAGGGAGACTCTACATTCCCCAGATCCCAATCAGGAACGTGCCCAGGCTATCAATCAGCAACAGTGCAGTCCTCTAGCAGGCATTCTGGGAACCGCCAGACCAGCCACCACCCGCCCGCAACCTGCAGAGCAGGCCAAGGAGATGGGAGGTGGGGGCTGCGGCACTGTGCTGGGGCCGGCTCACACGTTTGTTAAACTGTTAAATGATGAGGATACTGTAGCCAGTTGACATCATGTTGGTGCTTGAAATCTGCTGTGGTCGAAATTGCAAATGCTACAAATAAATAATAGCCTTCCCCTCCACCCCCACCCCGCCTTCCCAGAGAGCCAACTGATAAACATTTATCAGCACACCACTGGAAAGAACCACTTGGACGGAGTCAAATTTGACTGTGGAGAATGACAGCTACTACCAGCTCAGAGAACACAGGCTGCAGAGGAGATAGGGACATAATCCATCCTCCGTTCCAACATGGGCTCCTTCTCCAGTTTCTAATGCCAGGAAACTGGCCTCCCAGGACATCATCGTGGTCTCATCAAATGACTCCTGCTCTGATGGTACCAATCCAAATTCTTCTCAGCAGTTAGAGAGGCACACCCTTGGGGGCACCCCCACCAGAGGGGCCTTGAGCCAGCCCTAAGGCCAGGCCATTGTTCACAGCCAGCCTCCTGCCCCCAGGGACGTGGGCCCTCCCTCCCCAGAAGCCCCTTTCCCTTTGGGCTCCGGATGTGTCCCCACATGGCACCACCCTATCAAACCTCCTGTAAACCTTTTGCTATTTCCGGCTCCCAGGTACCGCCAGCTCCCAGCTCCCTGAAGTGGGGCTGCAATTAAGCTGGCCCCCCCTGGCTTCCACCAAGAGCCCTTCTTGATCCACAGCCCAGAGGCCAAGCACAGAGAGCCAGGAACACACCTACCTGGCTGGGCCCCCTCAGGCTCATCACACCCTGGGGAAACAGAAACATGTTGCAGCTCTGCTTTGTAGTGGGAAAGGGGGTCACCAGGTGCCGGGGTGAGGGTGGGAATGGGGGTGGGTACCCCCCCGCTCTGTTTTGTGTCTTGGCCACATAGGCCAGGAGGATAGAGACTATGTCACACCACGTTAGATACTCCTGATGCCCCAATCAGGTCCATTTCTGGAAGTGAGGAGAGAAAGTTCTGAACCTTTGGGTGACTCTCTTGTGCCCAGGTAAGGACCCGGCCAGGTAAGAACTCTCAGCCTTGCTTCTGCATGGATGAAAGAAGTCATAGCCAAGGCTTCCAACCCAGGCTTGGGTACCAGGCAGGCACCAGGAACACAAATGCCATGGAAATGCCTCTGACATTAGGGGCAACTCTTTTAACTGCCCCATCCCTCTCTGAGCCCAGCATTCAGAGATATGGACCTCCCTATGGCTTCCCTACGGCCAGATGCCTCTGGGGCCCCCTTAAGCCAGCACCACTGGGCTCCAGAGCCATGTGCTGCCTGGCCTCCTTTGCCCACCCCAATGCCTCAGAGCAGAGCCATGCTGCCATGCTAGCTTACAGTTGCCTGTCCTCACCAGTGAGGATGACCATTAGGGGAAAGACAAAGAATCCTATCACTCTAATTTCCTCTTCTCGTAGTACAACCTTACAGGCAGAAATCAGGTCACCAGCATCCTTGTGACCTCCCCTACTCTGGGTCCTGCGTTAAGAACAGGAAAGTGGGAGCTCACTAAGGCTGAGACCCAAGGCGGGGCTCATACCCACTCTCACGAAGGTAGCACATCTTCCTGGGACCTGATGCTCCAGGGGGTCATGGGGTCCCTAACTTCTGGAAGGACACTCTGCCATTCCAGACTTCGTTGGAGGTAGGGCTTCCCCAACAGGAACTGGCACCTCCCTGGTCCCCAGTAACTGATGGGATGGAAAGGCTGACATCAGGACAAAGGGAAGGGGGATCAACTGCCACTCATTCAGGGCCAACTATGTTTCGGCTCCAGGCTAGACCCTGATAGACGGTCACTACTGTAATCCTCTCAGTGACCCTTTGAGGAAAACATGAGTTCACAGAGCAGAGCTGGAAATCAAACCGGGGCTTTCTGACTTCAAAGTCTCCTAAGCCACACTGCCTCCCACATGCCAGTGGCCAATAGAGACAACCGGGTCACAGGTCAGGATGTGCTTGCAGGTTAACAGGCCAAGTGGCCATCACAATCAAGTGTGTGAGTTTAAAGAATAGTACGTGTGCTCAGGAGCCCCAGGGTCAGGGGTCAGACCACAGAGTGGGCACCCGCCCGTCCCCCAGTCCCTACCCCCTGAGAGGCCAGGGGTGAGACCAGGAGGAAAACGGTGCACTGCTGGCTGTGCTCACCTGCCACCTCCACAATCTGGTGCCGGGCGATGTCGTAGTAAGGGTCATCCCACTTCAGGTGTGTCACAGGTTCCGGGGAGCTGCTTTTGGAGTCATCTGAGGAACACGGCAAAGGCAGGGGGTAATCTGGGGTGCTGGAAGTGTTCTCCCCAAGACCTGTGTTCTTTGATCCTCCCCATCTCCACCATAGGACTTGTGCTACCAGTCCCACCCTGGGGCTGGTCTCCCTGCCCTCCTCCTGCTCTCCTGGGGTCTTCCTCCAACAGGAAGGGAGTCTCCCCTTCTAAGGCATGTATGGCTGCCTGAGATCCGGCAGCACCCACCTGACTTGGGGAAGTCGGGCATCTCATCTGAGGGCCAGTTCTTCTCATCAATGGAGGCTAGCTTCAGCTGGTTCAGAGCCTGGCTGGTGTCATCCAAGGTCAGGTCATCCTGCAACTCTGAAAGCGGGTCCATGACCAAGCCTGTCCCTCACAGCTTCGTTCCACAGAACCTGAAGAGAAACTGGGCGGGGGGGGGGGTTAGCAAGTCAGGGGCACCCTCTTTTCCCCTGTGACTTCTACAGCGAGCCCTCCTGATCTCACTCTTTCCTCCCGCAGTGTCCCCTGTTCCTGTTCCTCAACACTTCGCATCCTTGCCAAGAGCTCCATGTAGCCCTGGGCTCTCCACAGGCATGATGCCAGAAAACGCAGCTGGGGCAGAGGATGGTGCAGCTCAGGGCGTGCCCTCAGGTCGTCCAGTTGGATAAGGGATGAGCCGTGCCAGGGCCCATGCTGCCCACTGCCTATCTGGTTCAGCAATGCAGTCCCAGCTGCAGAGAGTAGAAGTCTACACCCCGTCCTCAGGGTTCATAGAGCACAGAAGCTTCCTAGGTGCCAGCAGTTAGAGGGTAGAGATGTTGCAAGCATCTACGGAGTACAGGGCTATTCCACATGAAAAGTTATTTGTGGCCTTGTCTATTCCATCCCTCACTTTTGTCCTGGGAACAGGAGGTGGCCAGAGACCACAGGGTCCCAGAAAAAAGTCAATGGTCAAGGTGCCCAGCTGGGTTTGCCCCAGGACAGAAACAAGAAATGGGATGGAATCTGCCTGCCAGTCAGAGTGGGCAATCTTCAGGCTCTTGGGGGCTCCCAGGCCCACTCTAAACTGCAGGGAGCTCTGAATGCTAGTTTCAAGGTGGGAAAGGTCAACAGACAGTGCCAAGCATTGGAGAGCACAGATGGGAAAGTGGGAATCCCATGGCATTCAGAGTGTTAAGCTACAGGAGTTGAAAAACAGACCAGCAGTCACAGCAGACTGAGAGGGAGAAGAGCCAGCTCGGAAGCTGGGCTTGCCCAGGTCTAGGTCTGGCAGCAAGGATGTGGCCCCATGAAGCCCGAGAGCAGTACCTTCTGCCCTTGGCCCTAAACGGAGGCCAATCCCCTTCCGTTCCAAACTCACCCTGTGGGTCAGGGAGGGGATTGAATCCACTCAGTCCAACCCCAGAAAAGAGGCTGCTCTTAAGCACACTACATTCCTAGAGCCCAAAAATGACATATATAGTCAGAGAATCAGCAGGGCAGATAGAGTCCAGACAAGACCAGGCACAGGGAGGGAGAAGAGGGGGGAACTGCTAGCTAGGATCCAGACCCCAAACACCTCTGGGCTCTAAGGCAACATGACAACCTCCTGCACACGTCACGTCACAGCCGAGGACTCTGGCTGGTAAACCCGGCTCCCTGTGCCTAGCAACAACCACCCTGTTACCAGGGCAACCACACTGATTCAGTGGCAAAAGCTGTTCCAAGCTCCTGAGTCAAAGCCAAGCAGCCAAATAGCCAAACAGCCATAAAACAAAAACCAAAATCCAGAAAGTCTTTCTCCTCCTTTCCTCTGGCCTCTTCTCTGCTACACTTATTCACTACTGCTGATTACCACCAAAATAGAAATCCCTTCCATGAGCACAGAGAAAGATGACCCTCTCTTATCTGGGAACGCACTTCTCTCAGTGAGTGCTGCTGTGCCCCACACCCCTGCTCTCCCATTGCCCTTCAAGCCTCCAATGCACGCAACTCTAAGTCTTGAGGAATCCACTCCTGATTCATCGACAAACTCCTCCCATTCAACCAGATGGCTGTGAGGATTCCCCCAAGGGGACTCCACTGGGTAACGGACAGAATTCAGCACAAAGTAACCCCTATTAGGCCTGAGTCTTCTCTTCATGCCTTCTCATCTGTCACTGACCAGGCACCAAGCAGTCCATTAGCCCTGCCCACAGCTATCCCAGAGAAGTCTTTCTGCACAATAGTGGGTCTTAACTCAAAAAAAAAAAAAAAAAAAAAAAAAAAAAAAAGGCACGGGATGAGGGATATGGAGAACTGGATTATAGTCCTGCTGGAGCCAATGAGTTGCAAAGATGCTGGGCAAGTCTTTTCCTAACTAGACTTACATCTCCTTATCTATAAAAGCACAGACTCCTTCCAGAAACATAATTCTCCAGTATTCTAAAATACACTGAAGTGAACAACAGGGTTAGAAGGAACAGCTGCGAGCTGAAGTATGTGTGAGGGAAGGAGAGGGACACCCTCTAAAAGGGAGTTGAACTTGAACTCCACCTCTTTTCCAGGAACTGCTCCTCTGTTTTGTCTGTTCTTCCAAAACTGACCCCTCCCCCACCCCATAGCCTCCTTTTCCAGCATAACTAATCACAGTTGTTTCCACCTCCCAGCCAGACTGGCCTCCAACCCACAGCTGCTTTCCCCTGTGAACCCTGAAGTTTAGCTCCCACTCAGTGGGAGGGTAAGGGAAGCTGGCTCAGGGAAATTCTAATATAAAGGGGTGGCCATGAAGTATCCTGGCTGCCTAAGACTCCAGTCACCTACAAGCCCTGTTCCACTCTGTGCAAAATACTCCTTACTCTGAGATTAGTATTTCTCTTCTCCACAGGTAATATCTACTTTTACAAAGATCTTTGAGAATCATTTTAGGCAGAGGTTTTCACCTCTGGACTTCTCTGAAATTCTGATGAAATCTGTGGACTTTTTCCCTAAGAAAACTCAGCACATGCATGAAATCTTCTATGCAATTTTAAGGCCCTCTGAGAATCTAAGAATCCCTGACCTATTCAGCACACAGATGCTGTCATTTGTTGAATGACTGAATGAGTGAATTCGTCTCCTAAATGGAGAAGGGAACCAATATTTGTTGAGAGCCTATATAGTGCTATAAAGTAGACAAATTACCTTTTAACTTCACAACAGCACCATGAGGTTTGCATTACCAGGCCCATTTTACTGCTCGAGGAAAGTCAGGGCCAGAAAAGATAAGCAAACTCTTTAGGCGGGTCATACAGCTGAGTCAAAATTTTAATCTATATTTGTAGAAAGTGGTCTCTTGATGCAGGTCAGTCCCTCAACACTTCTTTAAATGACTGTCATTCATGTGATTCTGAAGGTTCAGAGAGGTGCCATGAAAAAACAAAGTAAAGCCTCTCCCCTAATCTTCACGAAGAACTGAGATAATTTGAAATCGTATTCTCTGGCATTGGGACCGCCCTCCTAGTTGGGGCTCCAAAATTGCGAAAATGCAAATCCCATGATACAACAGCGAGACTTTCGACTACAAATGCATTTGTACAGAGCTTCGTGGTTTACAAAACCCGTAATAGGTGTAATTATCCCATTTCAGAGATTAAGAAATAGAGATGAAAGCGTGGCCTAATTAGTGGCAGGCTGGATACTTCCCCCAAATTTCTCGCTCTTAGCGCTTCGCCAGTTCGGACCAAAGAGACTTCCCCTTACCGTGGGCTTGCTCGATGACAGGGATCTGACCTAGACTCTGCCCTGGGAAGTGCAGGAGGAAAGCAGCAAAGGGGACAAGTCACCTCAGTGCAGACCCAGGAGGGGGCTGAAACCCGCTGTGGGAAAGCCAGGCCCCATACCACTCCTGCTCCCTTCCTAGGATCCGCTCGAATCATCCCCCTCCTGACCCTATGCCTTAAAGTGACCTGTCTAGTCCCTCCCTTTTCCCCCCCACCACCCAGGAAGACCCCCGCGCTCCGCAGCTCACCGTGGTCGGGCACTGCTCCCTGTGCCACGCCTGTCAAAGCTCGGCAAACATCCGGCTCCGCGGTAGAACGGGAACCGCCCCCTCCGGGGCTCCTCACTCCCCAACCACTTCCGCCACACCTCCAACCCACTTCCGGCTCGCTGCCAGGTCCAAACATGGCTTTCCAGGATCCCCTCCCACTTTCCTGCACGTGCTGGCTTAAATGCCCGCCTGGGAGAGGGACAGCATAAGTGTCCGACCCGTCCCTCCCAAAAGGAGGCGATTGGAACAATTAGTTCCGCTTTCCCTGGAGCTCGAATCCCTAGTGGTCCGCTGGAATCCTGTGGTTCTTATTGTTATCAGACGGAGTTTTGCCTCGCCGGTATTCCCCAACTCCCGGTTCTGTGCACCAATGAGTCAGACTCTTCGGATTCTCTCCCGACAGGAAATTTGGAAGCCAATGGTTGTTTCCGGGAGGAGCGGAGAAGAAGACGCTCACTTCCGGCGGAAGGAGGCTTTTCTGGAGGGATGGAGGAGGCAGAGGAGCTGCTCTCTGGGGGCGAGAGACTGCAGTGCGGTTAGTGACCTGCGGCAACTCTGACCCTCGGCCCCGTCCTTAGATGGACCTGCTGTTCCCTGGTCAACTCTCTACCCCCAGGCCCTTTTCCTCCCTAGCCTGGAATCCTCCGGTGCCCTCAGATGTCTCTGGGGGGTTAAGAGTCCTCGAATACCCTCAAACCTCCTAGGGGCTCCGTTAGAGCTCTAACATCCCTCAGACTGCCGAGGCCTGCTGGACCTGCGGTTTCCCCCCGTATCTGTCCCCACCCTCATGACCCTTTGGACTGGCTCCCTTACTGCCTTCCCATTTCCCTGCAGCCCCCGACCCGCGCCTGGGCCCGGAATTAGGATGGATCCCTTCTGGACAAGGCTTTGCTCGAGGCCTCAAAGATTTCCCGCCCGGGCCGACCCGGGCCTTCCTCGCTCTAAAGAGCCTTCCCCGGGGCTTGGCCCTTGGCCCTTCACTCGCCGAGGAACCGTGTTTGGGGGTCTGGTGTGTCGGGGAGCCCCTGCAGCCGGGACTGCTCTGGGGGCCTCTGGAAGAGGAGTCTGTCACCGAGCAGAAGGAGGAAGGAGTGAAACTACGGCTGGAGGAGGTATTGAAAGATAGGACGTGTCTTCGTGACAGATCTTGCAGTAGGTTCAGCCATTTGTAAACAGCTCTTCAGTTTGTTAGAAGAAGCAGGGCATTTCAAGGGATAGGAGATGGTTATGCCCCTTCTTTCCAGGACTGCCTCTTCCCCTCACTTGCAATAGTTAAGGAATCAAGGTGCGAAAAGTGCCCAAAGCTGGATAAAATGGCATGCCTCATTTAACTCATTTGTAAAATTAAAAAATAGCTGTTTCCTCCCCCCCCCCCCAACTTTCCAGGGTTATTTGGAGCAATAGATGAAATAGTGTGGGTAAAGGGTTTCATTGCATAGTAAGTCTTAAAAAGTAAAGAAAAGTTGATGTACCTCTTACAACTTTTTATTGTTTGGTACACTCACTGGAAGGCAGTAATGTATTCAACTTGTGATATTCCACATATTGGGAGGGAGGTGAGGGGAGAGTCTTTTGGTCTTTACTGAATGAAAAATCAGACAACACAGTCCTGTAGAAGAAGAACCAGAGACCGTTAACCTTCCAGGGGCTTCATATTAGATCTGTCTCAGGAGAGGTTACATCCCCCCCCCCCCCCGCCCCCGATTCTGGTTCCCCAAACACATGGGAGAAGGACTCTTATTGGTTTATTTCAGGACGTGTCACTAGGCCCATGGGGAGACGTGTGTGCTTGTGAGCAGAGTTCAGGCTGGATCAGGTAAGTTACAGGAGAGTATGTAGTGAAGATGGTCCTTTGAGGCTTTCTGTCATGGCATGAGTTGGAACCAGAAGCCCACTGTAATTCCCCACCCAGCGATTTTTTTTGTTTGTTTGTTTGCAGTGAGTGTTCCAAAGGCATGGGGTCTTTTAGGACTCAGACTGCCCAGGAGCTGGGGCTTTAGGGAGGGTCACTTGAAGAGGGTCTCCTGAGCTAGCTCTTCCTCTGCTTTGCAGTCTGGTGCAGCAGGGCAGGCTGGAAGGTGAGGGAAACGTAGCCCTGGTGCGGATCAACGAGAAGCTCCATCTGCAGGTGTACCGCGTTGTGCTGCCAGGCTTTGAGTTGCTGCTGTGGCCCCAGCCTCGGTCTGATGGCCTGAGCCCCACCCAGCCCAGGCTAGAAGAAGAGGCAGCCATGGCTGTGGTGACAGAAGTGGACTCCGCTTCACAGCAGGAAGTGGACTCCCCTGGGGAGGATGCAGCAGAACCTTGGACAGGTATGTGTCAGATACAACGCTGGCTTCCGAAATTATCACCAAATCAACCTTGATATGACAAGGCAAAGCTGTGGCTCAGGGAGGTAAAGGAGAGCATCACAGAGTTTTTAATAGTTTCTCTGAGATGGAAGGGCAAAGCCTGGATATTTATTGAAATTTTGAAGTCTGGTAGATCTTTCAGTGTAGATGGGACAGGGCTTGATCAGATTGAATAAGGATCATGACATAATGGCTTAGGACTTGTAGATACAAGGCTAGAATTTTCAGTAAAAGGCTCAGAGAGTCTTGGGGTGTGACCTATCATTTGATGCTTTTATTTTTTTTTTATTTTTATTTTTTAACGTTTATTTGTTTTTGAGACAGAGAGAGACAGAGCATGAACAGGGGAGAGGCAGAGAGAGAGGGAGACACAGAATCTGAAACAGGCTCCAGGCTCTGAGCGGTCAGCACAGAGCCTGACGCAGGGCTCAAACTCACGGACATGAGATCATGACCTGAGCCAAAGTCGGACGCTTAACCTACCGAGCCCCCCAGGCGCCCCTTGATGCTTTTATTGCAGCGTGATTGGGTCTTTTCCTTAGAATTAATAGTATTGATATTTGCAACTTTTATCTTCCTAAGTCTTCTGGAATAGTAAGGTCATGTTGATGAAGACAGCAAGCTCTATATAAGGTTTCCAATTTCTCATGTTTCTTTTATCTGGGGTGGGTGTAGAGGTTCCTTTATTTTCAGATGAACTAAGGCGAGGAGGTGGTGGCCTAATTCATCCTAAGTGTGCGTCTCCAGAGGGAAAATAGGAGCCCCTAGGAGAGCCTTGTTCTAGGACTATCCAGAGGTTTGGGGCACTGGGGTTCCCAAGAGTGCTTCCCCAGGAGGCACCTAAGACTGAACATGAAGATAAACAGAGCACATGGTTCATGTTCCAGGGAAGAGAGTGGTGTCATTGCTCCTGCTGAAGTTCAGGTTCAGGGGCTGAGTAGGAGGAGACACATATTCTTAGAATTTCCTAGTGACACCACTGCCACCCCCTGCTACAGTTTCTACTAACCCCAGCGCCCCCACTCTTGCCTTGCAGATCCCAGTCACCAGTCACCCCCCAGCATCCAGGCAGAGAATATGGTAAGCCCCGGACCTAAGCCTCAAACCCAGGATCAACTTCCCGAGGAGAGCCAACCACTTGGCCTGCTCCCTCGGGGTGGCAGCATGGATGAGGAGGATCCACCCCAGACACAGATGTCACCTGAACCTCAGAGCAGCTCCACTACCCAGCAGGGCCCAGAGAGTAGTGAGGCCAGTTCCTCGTCTTCTGCCAGGGCCACCCACCTGCATGCTTACCTGGTCAAGAAGTTATGTGGCCCCAGTGAGCAGTGCCCACCCAGAGCAAAGACCTCGGAGTTCAGGGCCCAGCAGGCTGGGGAGCAGCAACAGGCCGGCCTCCCTGCATGCTTGCGGAGCCCTCCTGGCCCAGGAGGAAGCCCCCCAAAACAGAGACGACGGTACCGGTGTGGGGAGTGTGGCAAAGCCTTCCTGCAGCTGTGCCACCTGAAGAAGCATGCGTTCGTGCACACAGGCCACAAACCCTTCCTTTGCACTGAGTGTGGCAAGAGCTATAGCTCAGAGGAGAGCTTCAAAGCCCATATGCTGGGCCACCGCGGAGTGCGACCCTTTCCTTGTCCACAATGCGACAAGGCCTACGGCACCCGGCGAGACCTCAAAGAGCACCAGGTGGTACATTCAGGTGCCAGGCCCTTTGCCTGTGACCAGTGCGGCAAGGCCTTTGCCCGCCGGCCCTCCCTGCGACTGCATCGCAAGACCCACCAGGTGCCGGCTGCCCCTGCCCCGTGCCCGTGCCCTGTGTGTGGGCGCCCCCTGGCCAACCAGGGCTCTCTGCGCAACCACATGCGACTCCACACAGGAGAAAAGCCCTTCCTGTGCCCGCACTGTGGCAGGGCGTTCCGCCAGCGGGGCACCTTGCGTGGTCACTTGCGGCTGCACACGGGGGAGCGTCCTTACCGCTGCCCGCACTGTGCCGATGCCTTTCCGCAGCTGCCTGAGCTGCGGCGCCATCTTATCTCTCACACCGGGGAGGCCTACTTGTGCCCTGTGTGTGGGAAGGCCCTCCGAGACCCACATACACTGCGTGCTCATGAGCGTCTGCACTCAGGGGAGAGGCCCTTCCCGTGCCCCCAGTGTGGCCGTGCTTACACACTGGCCACCAAGCTGAGGCGCCACCTCAAGTCCCACCTGGCCGACAAGCCCTATCGCTGTCCCACCTGTGGCATGGGCTACACCCTCCCCCAGAGCCTCAAGCGGCACCAGCTCAGTCACCAGCCTGGGGCACCCTCCAGCCCACCCAGTGTGCCACCTGCTGCTTCCGAGCCCACCGTGGTACTGGTGCAGACTGAGCCAGAACTGCTAGATACATGCAGCGAACAGGACGTCTCCCCAGCCCAGGACGTCTTCGAGGTCACCATTTCTGGGAGCCAGGAGAAGTGCTTTGTGGTGCCTGAGGAGCCAGGCCCCGCCTCCAGCCTGGTGCTCATTCATAAGGACATGGGCTTTAGTGCCTGGGCAGAAGTGGTGGAGGTGGAGACGGGCACCTGACCCCCTCACCTCCTTCAGCAGAGTTTTATATAAAGCTAGTGTTTTCTAGCTGCCGGGCGCCTGTGTCTTTCTCTTTGGGTTGCCCGACGGAGTCTAGTCTATTCTGAGAAGCAGGTCAGGGATTTCCCTTCCTGTTTATGGACCACCACATTGTTTCCCAAGACCGTAAGGTAAACCTGTTCTAGATTTAAGAGCTTTTTACTGACTTCCGGTAGAGCATGTTCTGCCTCCTTCACCAGGAACTGCTCAGGGTGCTTGTTCTTTAAACACAACGGAAGTGACCGCACCCAGTGAGGTAGTCAGGGAGCTGGCAGCAGGACTGCCCTGCCCGGGTGCTTAGTGCTGGCATCATCGCTCCCCCCGAGCTCCCTGAGGGACAGGCACTTTCATCTAGAACTAGACGGAATGATTGGAGGGTTAAAATGCCAGAGGCTGAGCTCAGCTCATAGTTCCCTCTAACTCAGGCTGTAGGTGGTTTTGGCAAACATTTTCACCATCTAGGGGCTGTGAAGTTGGTTTTCTTTCTGTGCTGATAGACACCAGACTCACTGGAGGCAGCTAGGGCCAGATCTGAACCCTTCTGTGGGCTTGGGCCACCCAAGAAAGAGTCTGCTCACAGGCTTACATCCTGATGTGCATAGACCATAAACCAGCACCCTGGGTGCTGGGATACAGCTGTGAGCAAGACTGAGGCGATGCCTTTTACAGATGGGCATCGGGGACAGTGTCCGCAAGGAATAATAATGATTAAATAAACACCCTGATTGTGGGCCAGTTCTATGAGTTTATATGATCCTCGTGGCAACCTGTGTGGTCGGTAGTGGTAGCATTCTGGTCTTACAAGTGAGGAAACTGCTTTAAGTGTCCTACTCAAGGTGGCACGGCTGCTAGGCTGCAGAGCTGAGACTCGGACCCTCCTGGCCCAGTGCTGGAGTAAGGCTGTTAACCCTGGCACTGCTGTGATCTGGTGGATAGGAGGGTGCGAGAGAGAGTGGGGGTGCGGGGGGCTGTGTGTGTGAAAAAGCCCTGGAGTGAGAGTCTGGTGATGTGAACAACAGACCAGTGTGGCTGCAGCAGAGAGGGAAGGGGGCAGGGCCAGGTCACACAGGCCTTGCTTTAGGAGTTGGGACTTTATTCTCAAAACATTGAGAAGCTCTTGGAAGGGTTTTGAGGAGGGGAATGACGCAACTAGATTTATGTTTAAAGAGACCGCCGGAGGAATGGATTGGCTGGCAAGGTGTGGTTGTAGGGAAATCAGGAGGCAGCTGAGGTGGCGGGGAATGGGGTGGTAGCAGTAGAAATGCAGAGAAATGGAATTATTTATCTGACACATACGTGTGCACTTTATGTATGCTAGTTAGGGATGTAGTGTAGAAAGAGCCTGCTCTCAGGGTTACATCCTGAGGAGCAGGGCAGACAACAAATACATCCCACATGATAGTAAATGCAGTGAAAAAAAGTCACGCGGGAGGAGAGGTTAAAATGGGGAATGTGATTTTACAGAGGGTGGTCAGGGAAGGCTTCTAACAACACGAACAGGAGCAGAAACCTGAACTGCGGAGAGGCGTGAGCGAGCTTGATGTCTGTAGAAGGAGCTGGGTTCCAGGCAGAGGGAACAGTACTGGCAAGGCCCAGCGGGTTCAAGCAAGAGCAAGGAGCAGAGTGGCCAAGGCAGAGGATGGAAAGGGGTGAGGGCAGGCTGGGGACTGTAGGCCATGGTGAGGACTTTGGGCAGATACATTGCCAGAGAGGGAGAAGGGACAGAATTCATGAACTGAGGGGAGAAGGGAGAGCTGACGCCCCGTTTCTGAGTTAGTATGTTGAGTGGCACTGGGATGGGAACGAGACAGGATTTTGGTTGGGAAGGCACCAAGTCTAAAGCGCCTGCAGTAGAGCTCACAAACCAGCTGCCAGAAGTCAGCAGAGTCGGGGGAGGAAAGTCTGCCGTAGAGGGAATCACAGCAGACTAGTGACAAGGTGGGCATGGAAGCTGTGGGAGTAGCGGGAGCAGAGGAGAGAGGCGCTGCCCTCCAGGTTCACTTGCAGGAGAAAGGCTCTGCAGGGGACATGAAATCTGCATCCAACCAGATAGAAAACCCTGCAGATTATGTGTCAGCAGAAGTGGAGAGAAAAGCATTTCACGAAAAAAGTGAGTAAGAATGTCCACTGCTGTTGAGGGGGTTGAGGTTTGCGAGGTCACTGAGGAGCTGAGTGAGGGCAGTGGGAAACCACAGTGGATTGTTCTGAGGTGAGTAGGTGGCAAGAGAGGCAGGAAGAACTTATATTCTTGTTCCGTTCTTCTGTCCTGCAGAACAGGTGTTGTGACCTGTGTCACAGCTGAGGAGAACTAGGGGTTGGAGAGGGTAAGTAGCTGGCCGACATCACACAATCCGTGAACAGCAGAGCCAGGATTGAAACGTTGAGTGTTCTCTGGCTTCCCAGCACTTGACAACAACATCACAGGCAGCCCCGTGTCTCCTGCTTTGCCACTGGCATTTACCCAGCACCTGCCCAATCTGAATAACTTCTTGATAAAGCAGCATTCTGAAATTATCCATGGGGAGTGAGGATAGCAGGAAATCGAGGCAATCTATGGAGGGAAAGATCACACAGTCCAAGGGCTTGAAAAGTAGCAGCTAATACTTTAGTTTTGAGTCAGCCAACTCTTTCTTGGAGCCTGAGTGAGGCTTGGTAGTCCTATTTTCCAGCTCCTGCTTCAGGCAGGGTCATGCCAATTCAGGTGACTGCTTAACAGTCAGTGTCAGACCAGTGTTTTTAGGTATTCTGGGGACCTTCTCATCACTCGATACCAACCTGTGCAGGGAAGGACATACTCATCGCTTCGTAGTGGACTATGTGGGCAAACTGGGCATGGTTTGGGTTGCTGGAGAGGCCTGTCACCCCACACCCCTGGGATGCTTAGGCCAAAACCTGGGATGCTCACACCCCCTACCTACATCCCCCACACAGGTAGAGAACTTTTCTCTCCATGAAGCCTGTCTAGTGATGCAGAGCAGCATCAGATCAAAGGCAATACATCCAAAGGTATGTGATTTGGGAACCTCTGCTCTGCCAACACTTGTGGTTAAGAGGAGAGTGGGCATCAGAGAGCTCTGTCTGAGCTCCCCATGTTACACATGAGGAAACAGAGGCCTCGAGACAAGTCATTTGTCAAGGCCTGAGACCAGTTTGTAGCAGAACAAGGACAGGGCCCTGGTCTGATCCCTAATTTAGTGCTCTTCCAGTTAAAATGCAGTGACTACTTGAAAAGATTGATCACTGGAATAATGCTCGTTAGGGAAATCTTTTCCCCTGATGTCAAAATAATTCTTGGTAATCCTAATGGTGACATCTCTTTACTCCCTACTTCTTTCCTCCATTTCCAGATAAAGTCACTTTTTAAAAAATAATCTTTTTAAAAAAATATTTATTTATTCTGGGAGAGAATCCCAAGTAGGCTCCGCACTGTCAGTGCAGAGCCTGATGTGAGGCTCAAACCCGTGAACTGTGAGATCATGACCCAAGCCAAAATCAAGAGTCAGATGCCCAACCAACTGAGCCACCCAGGCACCCCTAGATAAAGTCACTTAACAGTTTGGTGTATATAGTGCTGAATTCGAATGCTGCTTCTGGCCAGGTGGGCAAATGTGCTACAAAAATGTTGCTTGGGCACCTTACACCTGGATGCAAGCTTAACTGAGTGGGGTCTATAGCTATAGATGCTGAACCAAAATCGAAGGTGCAGGAGATAAAGGATCTTTTATCCCCATTTGCAACTTTAATAGTATGCGAAAATCTTACAGTAGAATAAAATTTGAGTCCTGTTTAGGGACCTGCAAACCATGCAAAGCATCATGGACTGTAAAGAGTTCCATCTCTAGACAGGTTCAGGTGTGGCTTGTGGCTCTGCTCTTGACTAACTGCATAAACTCAGACAAAGTACTTTTCTGTGCCCGAGTTTCCTCATCCGTAAAACAGGGATACTTATGGTACCTACCTCATCAGTACTATGTACCCGGCACATGGTGAGCAGTTAATAAATTCTAGCTGGTTAGTAGTAGTACTGTAATCAGCCTTCCTAGGTTGGAAGACGAGATTAAGGTGCTTGCATGTTTCCCTTAGGTGTTGCTTCTTTGGGGCAGGTCAGCATCACTCACAGTAGTTCTGTACTTTAGGTGCATGTTCAGTGGGTGTGCTTCATAGAACAGTGAGGCTGTACTCTAGCAGAATGTCAAGGGATGAAGGTCATGCGAGGTGAAGAACAGTGGTCTTGAGAGGCAGGGGTTCTGGCTCATCACCAACCCTACAACCTTGATCAATTAGCTTGCCACCTAGGAGACTCCCTTTCCTTACAGTGACCTGGGGAAATTGGACCAGATCAGTGCTTCTCAATCTCGGCTCCAACATTGAGCCCTTTTGCTAGCTTCTTCTATGGACCCAAATTTTAAAGGCTTTTAATTAAATAGAAATTGACTCATTTTTAAACACTGATCAGATTGAGGGGGAAAAAAAAAACCAAGGTAATTAGCCACCTCAAAAGACATAATTTCAGCCAAAAAGGGAAAAAAAATATATTTTTGTCTTAAAGTAAATTTACAATTTTTGAGGGTTTAAAAAAAAAATACACAAAAGGCCAAGGTCACCCTGTAGTATATGCCCAGAGCCCTAGGCTTCAAAACATCTGGGTTTCATGATATCTGACCTTCTTTCCAGCTCTGAAACTCTCTGTCTTGGAACATAATTTTACTGTTTTCAGTGATTACAGAGCTTCATTTTACAACATAGCAGTGGCCTTGCCCATGATTCTGTTTGACGCCAGCTTGTGAGAAACGCAACCCCTCATCATCGCCTTGTGCTTAGAGGGAAACACGATCCCCTTTACATGTGCAGGCATGTGCTTGGGGTGAGAAGCAAGAAGGACCTTCAGTTGCATGGTACCCGGGGAGCTGGTAGTGAACCCTGAAGCCTAAGGATGTGCTGGGTCTTTCGGTGCTCACCCGTGGTGGTGCCACCCTGGTCTGGCAGAACTCTCAGATCCTTCCAGAGCTACTTTCCCAGAGGGGATGCTCTCCCTCGATCATCTCTGTAAAATGGAAGGGGTAAGTGTGGTCTTCTCTCACCCAAGAAAACAGAGGCTGCTCTACTGGAACCTACTTAATAATACTAGCCTCCACTTACTAAAGAATTAAGTTTACTTTTCATTGTGAAAATTTTGAAACACAAAAAGTTTAAAAGTTTAAAAGAATGATGTACCCAATCCCCTCACCACCCAGATTTAATGATTGCTAACATTTTGCCATGCTTGTTTAATCTGCCGTAAGTTCTTCTGTATAACTGTAAGTCATAGGGATTGAAAGGATATAACCACATGCCCATATAACACTTATAAATTAGTAACTCTTTCATATCATTGAATACCTAATCTATATTATTATTGTTTGTCCAAGGAAAAGTCATTTTATAGTTCTTTGGTTCAAAAGTCTAAACCAATCATGCTCCCTCTATTCCTTTTGTGCATTTGGGTGTTAGGTCTCTCCTTGGCTTCTATTATCCTGAACGGTCTCTCCAACCCACCCTATTTATTTCTGTGTCATGAATTTGTCAGAGAAACTGGAGCCGTTTGTCCTGGTGAATGTTCGTCATTCCTTGTGGTACTGGATACCACAAGGTACTCCTTTTTATCACCTATATTTCCTATAAACTAGTAATTAAAGCTAGAGGTTCGTTTAATTCAGTTCCACTATTTTAGGAAGAGCCCTTCACAGGCAGCGTCATGTATTTCCTGTACCATCATGTATAACAGTGGCATTTATTGGGCGCTTCCTTTGTGGCAAGCACTGTAATGCTTCACAAACATTATGATGTGTTTTGAAGGGGTAGCTTAGTATCTACTTCACAGTGATAAACTTAACTGTGACTCCAGCTAGATCAGAGGGAGACAAGGGGTATATGGAATCCAAAGAATTGCAGCAAATCCAAAGATCACAGGCTCTGAGAGCTGGGGGTGGTTTTGCAGGGACAAAAGGAATGGTGTAGATCAGATCAAACACAAAACCAAATTTATCAGAATGGCCTAGAGTCTTCTTGCTGGTCTTGTCATTCCTGGACCCAAAGCTCCCATGGCCTTCATAGTATTCATGCTGTCTCTCTCCTTGCCAAAGAGCCCATGCCTGCCATTCCAACCCATCAATCTTAACCATGCAGATGACAAACTGGAAGCCATTTTGGTTGGGTCCAGCATTTGCCATGACAAGATGCCAGGACTCATACTCTTCAAAATGAAGTTCATGTCCCGGCAGCTGGTTCCGGAGGGCGTGGGATCCTGCAGAGTGAATATTTAAATCCCAAGGTTATGGCAAAACATCTGAAGTTCATTGCCAGGACTGTGATGATACAGGAAGGAAACGTGGAAGGTGCATACAGGACCCTAAACAGAATTCTCACCATGGATGGGCTCATTGAGGACATTAAGTGACGGCAGTACTATGAAAAGCCTTGTCGCCGACGACAGAGGGGAAGCTATGAAACCTGCTGGCAGATCCACAACATGGAAATGGCTCGCAGTAGCAACTTCTTGATGCCTGAAGAATCGGGCAGACCCATGGCAGGGCTGCTGAGGCCTGTGGATTGTAGGCCCTCTATGAAAATCCCTCTCCAGCTGTCTCCTTCCTATCTCAACCCCATTTTTTTCTACCTTTTTTTTATAGTAAACTCAATCACGTATATGCAAGAAAGCCTGCATGTATAGAAGCAATCCCATAGTTACCAATGGACCCTCTCTTTTAGTAAGTGAAAGAGAAACTGAGTCAAAAAGTAGTCTAGGAATAGAATGGTGATTACCAAGGGCTAGTGGGGAGGGGGGAATTATTGTTTAATGGGTACAGAGTTTCAGATGGGGATGCTGAAAAAGTTCCAGAGACAGATGGTGGTGATACACAACAATGTGAATGTACTTAATCCCACTGAACTGTACACTTACTTAAATGGTTAAAATGGCAAATTTTGTGTATATTTAGCTATAATATTTAAGTAGTCTAGGAGAGGTGAGAAACTTTTCTAAAATACAGCGGAATAGATCTATGATTTCTTACCCAGTTCTTACGAAACCCAAATCAAGACCTTATTATTGGAAAAGCACCTGTTACTCTTTACTGAACTGTCCCTCCCCACCAACTGTTAGATAAAAGGAGAGGAAGCATGTATGTATTTGGAATAAATTTTGCTACTGAAACACCCATCAAAAAACAAAAAAACAAAAAACAAAATGAAGTTCTCATCAGCAAAGTTCTCCCTGCTAATTGGATTTGCCACTGGTACCATGGTGTGTGAATTCGTCATCATGACACGTAAACCCAGGCATAAGTCTGGGAAAGCAGGAACCAAATCTAAGCAGAAAGCTTCAGTTACTTCCCAGTGCTTAGAGAACCAAGGTTTTCTGCCTTGGAATATCATCTCCAAAGAGCCTGAGGAAGATGTGACCCAAGGCTTGTCTGTTAATGGCCATGTCTGCACATGAGCATGCCATAGGTTGAGCAAGTCTTCAAAGAGGCCAGTATGAGTTTTTCAGCAACAGGCTTGTGAGGCAAATATTGTTCTTACTCAGATTCTACAGCTGGTGAAACCTAGACCGGGCCTCCCGAACCAGCATTCCCTTCTATCGCTATAGTGCTTGTCTGTCCAGATTCTGCCAGCGAGGGAGCAAGGGGGCGGTCAGCAGGCCCCTAGCTCTGAACCCTCAGTGGAAGAGCTGCTATGTGTGGTGTGTTTTGTCCTCCTGGCCAAACACCCTCTCCTCTTGCCTTTTCTCTCTCTCCTGGTTGACTCAGCACTGGCCTCAGCTGATCCTCGGAAGAAAAGAGGATCGCCTGTCTTGAACCAGGAAGGATGAAGCCACACCTGTCTTCTCTCCACTTCTCGAGAGCCGTTCCCTTAATATGTAATTTTTTTTAAACGTTTATTTATTTTTGAGACAGAGAGAGACAGAGCATGAACAGGGGAGGGTCGGAGAGAGGGAGACACAGAAACTGAAACAGGCTCCAGGCTCTGAGCTGTCATTACAGAGCCCGACGCGGGGCTCAAACTCATGGACCACGAAATCATGACCTGAGCCGAAGTCGGCCGCTTAAGCGACTGAGCCACCCAGGCTCCCCAATATGTAATTTTTAAAGAAATGAGTGAAGTAAGATCTTTTCAATATTCCACTCAAAAAAAAAAAAAAGTGGGCTCAACATCCTTAGTCAACAGGGAATCCAAATTAAAGCCACAACGAGACACCTGCACCTCCATCAGGATGGATAATACGAAATGGATGGATAATATAGAGGGTTAGTGAGGATCTGAACGACTGCAGCTCTCAGGCATTGCTGGTGGGAGTGTAAACCAGTACCCCCACTCAGGACAACTGTTTGGCATAGCGACTTGGGCAAAACGTATGCCTGCCTTATGACCCAGCAAATCTACTCTTGTACATGGATGTTTACAGCCACACTATTCATTATAGCCAAAACAGGAAACGAATCCAAATGCCCATCAACAGGTGAATGGATAAATAAAACGTGCTCTATTCAGGCAGTGAGATGCTATGGCAGCTTCACTGATACACACAACATGGATGAATCTGAGAAGCCAGATACATAGAGGTATATGCTGTAGGTTTCCATTTCTGTTAATTTCAAAAATAGGCGAAACTGTTCTAGGGTGATGGTGGTTACAACAGTGACACTTAGGGACAGCATGCGAGGGACTGGGGTTAAAAATGTTGATCTGGTGGTTACATGGGCACATGCATAAAAATGTGAGCTAAACACTTAGATTTTTTCTAACATTGCTGCATATAAGTTAAACCTCTATTTAAAAAACAATCAACAGGTGCGTGGGTGGCTGAGTCGGTTAAGCTTCCGACTCTTGATTTCAGCTCAGGTCATGATCTCTCAGTGTGTGTGTACGAATAAAACTGATTTGTGGGAGTCCTGACCCCCAGCTCTGTGCCAGCTGTCTTTCTGCTCTGCTTGGCACTGGGCCCTGCCCTGTGATCTTCCCAGACTCTACATGATGGCAGTCTAGACCCAAACAGCCAGGCCTGAAGGATGGCAAGACAGGAACCTGTGCTCCCTGTGTTCCTGCTCTTTGTCCTTCTGTCCTCATAGATGCAGGACTAATATTTACCTTGTGGAATGCAAACAGAAAATGGGGGAGGGATGGGAGTAGGGCTGGGCGAGGGGCAGGGTAGGGCCAGCAGTCACTCTAGGCCTGGCCCAGGACAGATAGGCAGAAGGAGAGGGAGGGGCCCTGCCGAGGAGTCCCAAGGATTTGGGCTGGTCCCTGTTCTGGGGCCAGCAGCCGGTCCTAGGAGGTGAGAGGAAACAAACCAGAGGCCCAAAGGCCCTGGATCCGGCTCCTCCTCCCAAGCAGCCACTACTGGTGGCCACACCTCCTCAGCTCCCAGGCAGGAAAGTGGTTGAAAGGCTGGGGCAAGGAGGGCAGCTCTCATCTGGCCACACCCTTGTCTCTGGTTTCATTTATCTGTGTTGTGATTACATAAACCTCCCACGGGTTTATACATAATGCCTGCTGATTATTAAGCACTTATTACATTTCATGGGCATTACATTCATAATTGCCGTTAGTCCTGTTCTCCTTGTACAGATGCAGACATTGAGGCTCATGGAGATTAAAGCAACCATCACCATGTGTGAGGATTGGAAGGAGCCTCAGGAAGATCTGGTGTGCCCACTAGCCCCAGTTGGCCCATGTCTCCAGGAGGGAGGGGCTGGGCGATGGTGGGCACACTGACCTTTCCTTTGTGACTTCCTCTCAGACCATCTATCCCTGGTCCCAGGAGGGCCTGTCTTCCTGGATGGTGGGGGGTGGACTATCTCCACTAGTCCCATGGCCCTGACTTGGTGACCTCTCCCTCTTGGCTGATTTCTTCATGTTAGTTCAACATTAACCCAGAGGGGTCAGGACAAGCCCTCAGAGTTCCAGGAGCTGACACACTATGGCGCACATCCGAGGCCTGTGGTTACCTGGCTGCCTGGTCCTAGCTGCCCTGTGTAGCCTTGTGCACAGCCAGCATGGTAAGAGGGGCTTGGAGGTGGAACAGGCTGATAGCCTGGGATATGGGCCCATGGGCCAGGGTCTCCTGCCTTGACCGAGAACACAGGGCCAACCCCAAGTGGGTCTCAGCCTACAGCATACGGCTTAGGGAAGGAGTCGAGTGCTCAGGTCTGGATGTCCAGTGACTGCTCCCCTCCTTCAGGATGGGGAGTGGGGTGTCCAGTGAATGGAGAGGAGCTGGTAGGCTACTGATAGCAGCCTTTTGGGTCCTGCTGCTATCCCAGGCATCCCTTTCGGAAGCCAGCGGGGCAAGCCAGGCTCGCTTCCTGCCACCACAGAGGCCAAGACGGCCTGGCTCGCTGAGGCCGCTGTCCCACGCCCCTCCTCCTGCAGTGTTCCTGGCCCCTCAGCAAGCACTATCGCTGCTCCAGCGGGTCCGACGTGCCAACAGTGGCTTCCTGGAGGAAGTGCGCAAGGGCAACCTGGAGCGAGAGTGTGTGGAGGAGCTGTGCAGCTACGAGGAGGCCTTTGAGGCCCTGGAGTCTTCCTTTGCCACGGTGAAGGCCGGCTACACGGCAGGGTGGGGGGGCGGGCAGGAGTCATCCAGGCGGGCCCAGCTCTGGGACCACAAATGAGGCAGCAAGGGACACCTCGGCTCTTAAGCTATTGGTAACTTCAGGTCCTCTTGGGCCCCATTTCACTGGGTTGTGGAGATGAGCGACCTCAGCCTTTCTTGGAGGGCTCGACACCCGGCTGTGTCAAGATCTGGTGGCCTGGTGAGGCTCCAGACCATCAGGGGCTGCTCTGTCTTCATATGTCTGTCTGCACATGTGCACTGAGGTCTCTGGGGGCCCTGGCCCTGGCCCACATGGCCTCTCAGCTCCAGCTCTTCTGCGGTGGAGCAGTGGCCTGTGGAGTGTGGGACTCTGGTGAGGCCTCGGGGTTCTGGGTGCTTGGTGCAACCTTTCCCTTCCCCAGGGCTCTGCCTGGGCCCCACGTACCCCCTTTCTCCAGTCTAGCCCACCCATGGTTTTGGTTGGTTGAGGGAGGGACTCCCCTCTCCTCAAATACTCCTCTCCTTAGTGGGCTTGTGTTTCTGAAAACAAAAATAGGAAAACTACCACAAACCTCCCCAGAGCCTGCCCCCTGTGTGACCAGGGTGAGAGAAAGAAGAAGGTTTAAGGAGAAAATATAAAGTCTATTGAAAAACAAAATGAAACAAAACAGAATGTGCCACAACCTCATGCCAGCCCTTATTTTTCAGGATGTATTCTGGGCCAAGTACACAGGTGAGCACTGGGAAGGGCTTGCTCTTGGAAGGAAGTCCTGGGGACCCCAGTGAGAGGATGTTCTACTCTGGAGAATCTTCTGGTCATGCACCTATCCGTCCCTCCACCCATGCCTGTTTCCTCCCTCCCTCCCTCCCTCCCTTCCTTCTTACCATCTGCCTGTCCCTCTCTCTGATTTTGCATTTCATCTCACCCACCCTCTACTTGAGCCCATCCTGTCCCCACCCCAATCCCAAAAGTTTCTGGGTCTTTTCCAGCTTGTGAGTCAGTGAGGAAACCTCGAGACAAGCTCGTGGAATGTCTGGAAGGTGAGGAGCTAATGCGCGGGTGGGGGGCAGGATGTGAGCAAGCAGCCTGGGAGAAGAGCGAGGTCGGGTGGGTTAAGGTTTGTGGCCTAGCAGTGGTGGCCTCTAGCACCTGACCTTGCCTTTCTGTTCCTGTGGTCAAGGATGTATCTTTACACCTGGCTCTGTACCCAGCAATGAATTAGATGATTAATGTTGGAGGAACAAATGAATGAATAGATAATGAATTCATATTTAAGGCCTATTCTCATCCAAGCCTCCGTCCATGCCAGTCCGTCTTCCCCAGGTTCCCAGGGCAGAGCTCTGATGATGTCACATTCATTCTTCAGGACGTTGAGGGGTGCCCATTGCCCCCAGAATAAAGCACAGGCTTGTTAGCCTGGCAAACTTTGCAGGTCTGGCCTTAACCTTCCCTTCCAGCCTTATCTCCCATTGTACCAACCGTAGACCCAGACCCCCAGCTACTCAGACAGCAAGCACTTCTCTGTGCATGCCAAGATGTTTCTTCTTCCTGGCCTTTGCTTTCATTGTCATCTTCCCCTGGAGCAATTGTCACCACTTACTGAAAACATGCCTATCCTTCAAGGACTAGTTCAAAGCCATCACCTTGCTAAGCCTGCAAGGAGCCTCCTCCCTCCTCCACAGCATTCTGAATACATCTTTTATATAACAACAGACCCTAGCTCTTAACAATAACTCTTTAACCATTGGCCTTTTATTTGTTAAAGAACTTATTCAACAGACATTTTACTAAGCTTCTGCTACATACCAGGCACTATGTTGAGTGCTGGGGATTTTAAGAGAGCCAAGGATCTCACAGTCTCGTAGGGAAACAAAAATACAAAATATCAGTGTGATTGCTGGAAAAGCTCTATTCCGGGTGCCAAGACAATGCCAGGAGAAGGAACATTTAGTTTGCTGGCAGAATCAGGGACAGCCCCCCAGAAGAGGCAGAGTTCCACCTAAATTTGTGGGAAGCACTGATGAACCAACCAAAGAGCATTCCAAGGCAAAGGAAACAGCATGTGCAAAGGCCCTGATGCATGAGGAGCTAAGATAACAGGACAGATAGACCAGGGCAAGATTAGAAGGACCTTGTTCACTTTGTCATCCTACTGGCCCTGAGGAGCCACTGATTATAAGCTCCACGAGGGCAGGCACCTACCCTGACTATGTCTTACTATTCACAATGTCCTTAGTACCTGGCACAGTGTCTGTCACATGGGTGTCACATGGTGGGTACTCAGTGAATTTTAGGTGAGTATTGTTAAATAGATTGGTGAACTGCTGGGTACAGAGGAGGTGGCTGAGGAAATGCAGGTTAACGGTTGTGGAGCAGAAGTAGTTTGGAGGAGGTAGACAGACAGAGCTTTGCTAAGTGGGAGAGGGGACAGATCCTCAGGGTAAGAGATGTGGGCTGGGGTCTCTGCAGGTAACTGTGCTGAAGGTCTGGGTATGAATTACCGAGGGAATGTGAACTTCACCCGGTCAGGCATCGAGTGCCAGCTATGGAGGAGTCGTTACCCACATAAGCCTGAGTGAGTGATGGGTAGGCCTGTTGCCAGCGGGGCTGAGCATATGGGGCTAGGAGACATTGGGCGGGGGTGGGGGGGGCATGGCCTCTGCTGAGCAATTCCCTATTCCAGAATCAACTATACCACCCACCCTGGGGCCGACCTGAAGGAGAATTTCTGCCGCAACCCAGATGGCAGCACCACTGGGCCCTGGTGCTATACTACAGACCCCACCGTGCGGAGGGAAGAGTGCAGCATCCCCATCTGTGGTGAGCTGGGGATGAGTAGGCAGCTCATGGCCAAGACTCAGGTGCCTAGCAGCCTGGGACAGGAAGTGAGAGCCTGGCTACCTTTAGGCATGGGTTAGATATTTATAACATATTTGGGCCTGTGGGTCAGTGAAGTCAGCAGACCAGAGAGAGCTGACCTGACCTGCCTCCCCTGTCTTTGCTTCCTTATGACCCAGGCTGTGGCTCATTCCAAAAATGCTTTCCTTCCTGCTTGAGGCTCTCTTCCCTTCAGGATGCCCTCCTTAACCATTTCAGTCCATGGGCCCTTTTCTGAGCACTACAGAGTGCTTTACGTCCAGCCTCATATGTCCAGCCCAGAGTGATTCTGTTGTTATTCTTTTGCATGATGTGTCAGTTAGCTCTAGCCATCATAAGCCGCAAACACCCACAAAATCACAACCAGCCACAAAAGCTCAGGGGCTTACACCAATAAGCATTTATTTCTTATGTGTCTGAGGGTCAGCTTGGGTGCTGTGCTGATCTCAGCTGTGCTTGCCTGTGTCTGTGGTAGCCATTTATGCAGGCTGGGCTTGGCTGCCGGTTCGGCTTCAAACATTGGGTCCACCTGAGCTTGGCTCCTTGGGTGGGTTGGATCCTGGTCTGCTCCACATTACTCATCCTGGGGCTGAGGCTGAAAGTCACCATCTCCTAAGATGACGGTAGAGGTACAAAACTGAGTAGAAACACACAGTGTGTCTCAGGCCTAGACTCATAGCTGGGGTATCAGTCTGTCACATTCCATTGGCCAGGGTGAGCCACATGATCAAGGCCAAAGTCACCAGGTGGACAAGTACACCTTTGCCTATAAAATCACAGGGCAAAAGATGTGGAGCCAGGCAGGGGTAAAGAATTCGTCCACCAAATATGGATTGGTGTTCTTTGTCTTTCATGCATTCCTGTTGGACCCAATACTTGATCCTGGGATTTACAGCAAATTACTAGTCATGGTAACAAAAGCAGCTACCATTACACAAGCCTGCCCCCTGCCCCCACGTTGCAGGCATCCTCACTCAGCCCAGCTACCTTTCCTGCTGTGCCCCTATAAAAATAGAATCCTTCTTTAAATACTCCAGGCAGCCACTACGAACAGGTGGCAGATAGCCCAGGAGGTGAAACCTAGTTGCTATTTCTGGCCCATGTTGCACCCCACCCTTACAGTATGTATTTTGTTTAAATTTCTCAACACCCCTGCAAGAATGGCATTAGTCACCCCTTTTATAGGCAAGCAAAGTGAAGCTCAGAGAGGTCAAGTGACCTGAGATCACATAGGAAGAAGGTTGCAAGGCAGGGAGTCAAACCCTATGCGTCTGGCTCCACGTGTGGTTCCACCCACCCTGCTCCCCTGCCTCCCCACCCACCAGGCCAGGGGGGCGTCACTGTACAGCCGACCCCACGCTCCAGAAACTCCACGGTGAATCTGCCACCTCCATCGGACTCCTGCATCCCTGAGCGTGGCCGGTACTACCACGGTCGCCTGGCGGTGACCACACATGGGTCCCCCTGCCTGGCCTGGGACAGCAGTCAGGCCAAGGCCCTGAGCAAGAACCAGGACTTCAACCCTTTGGTGCCGCTGGAGGAGAACTTCTGCCGCAACCCGGACGGGGATGAGGAGGGCGTGTGGTGTTATGTGTCCGGGGAGCCTGGTGACTTCGAGTACTGCAACCTGGAGTACTGCGGTGAGGCGGGGCCGGGGAGCCTGAGGCTGGGGGCGGAGCCTGGGGGCGGAGCCGAGCAGCGCCTCTTCTGACTCAGGGCTGCCCCGCCGCTAGGGGGCGCGGTCCGCGGCAGCGCCTCCTCCCGGCGGCAGGGCCGGTCTGGCCCCACGCGCAGGTGAACCTGCTCGGGCCCGACGCAGAGTTCCCGAGGCCGTGGTGTGCTGGGCTCTCAGCCTCTTGCCCAAGGGCCTCCGAGGCCGCCCGGGGAGGGGGGGTGGTGCTGGGGAGGCTAAGAAGGGGCTGCGCACAGGCTGGCCCGGCCTCAGCCGCGCCTGCTCTCCGCAGAGGAGCCGGTGGAAGACGTGGGCGACAGGCTGGCCGAGGACCTGGACGCGCCCATCGAGGGACGCACCACGGCCGAGGAGTTCCAGACCTTCTTTAACGAGAAGACCTTCGGCGCCGGGGAGGCAGGTGAGGTGGTGGCGGCGGCGGGGTGGGGAGAGGCGTGGGGCTCGGGGCACAGCTCGGTTCCTCACACCGGGCTTGCTGTGCAGACTGTGGGCTGCGGCCTCTGTTCGAGAAGAAGTCGTTGAAGGACAAAACAGAAAAGGAGCTTCTGGATTCCTACATCGACGGGCGCATCGTGGAGGGTTGGGACGCAGAGATTGGCACTGCACCCTGGTGCGTCGTGGGGACAGCCTGGGGGGGGGGGGAGACTGTGGGGACACCCGCCGGGGCACTCTTACCTCACAGGCCTGGGCTTCCCAGCTCAGGACAGCTGACACTCCTCTGAGATTGGGGGTATTGCTTCTTACACGCAGAGGGTGAAGCTGAGGCCCAGAGAGCTTAAGGGGTCTGCCTACTTGAGTCAGTTTCTCTGACCCCAGAGCTATGCCAGGCTGTGCAAATTCTGGACCTGCAGAAGCTGGGGAGGGTGCAGATATCAGGAGGCAGCCCCTTGGGGTCATGTGGAGGCTCCAGTTCTCAAGGGCAACCAGATCAAGCTGGGTTCTAGGCCTAGCAGGCAGCTCTGTCCAGTTGTTGTGTGTGTGTGTGTGTGTGTGTGTGTGTATGGGTGTGTGTTTAATGTTTATTTATTTTTGAGACAGAAACAGAGCATGAGTGTGGGAGGGGCAGAGAGAGAGGGAGATACAGAATCCGAAGCAGGCTCCAGGCTCTGAGCTTGAACTCACCAACCGCGAGATCAGGTGCAGAGAGATAATGACCTGAGCCAAAGTCGGACATTTAACCGACTGAGCCACCCAGGCACCCCTGTCCAGTTAGTTCTTAAACCTGGGACTTTTCTACTTTAGGGCATGTGGAGAGGCAGCCCACCTAGCTCCTAATGCTGCCCACTCCCCCTCCCAGGCAGGTAATGCTTTTCCGGAAGAGTCCCCAGGAACTGCTGTGTGGGGCTAGCCTCATTAGTGACCGCTGGGTCCTCACCGCTGCCCACTGCCTCCTGTACCCGCCTTGGGACAAGAACTTCACCGAGAATGACCTTCTGGTGCGCATTGGCAAGCACTCCCGCACCAGGTACAGGATGGGGGCCCATGGATGTCTGCCAGGGCTCAGAGTCCTTCAGAGTGATGGTGAGGGGCTCTGGTGGCTCTGGGGCATGTGGGATATATCTGTACATGTCCCACAGTAGAACACCCAGCAGTCTCTGCTGTGAGGTCCATTTGGCCATGTCTCAGCTGAGGTTTGGAGCTGGGGACAGAGAAACTAAGGCTTTGCAGAGAATGAAATCCTGGCCAGTCTCCATCTCCCCTCCAGGCACCAGGACGGGGCCCAAGTGTGAGCTGTGAACAGAGACTGTTTGGACCAGGGCCTGCAGCCTGCATTCCTCCCCCACCTGCCTAGACTCTTTGACTCCAAAGCCCTGAGCAGCTTCAGGCCGGAAGATGCTGCCAGGGCAGGAGCCAGTGCTCTCCCTTCACTGGTGGCCTGAGGGTGGCCCCTTTCCTGGACCCCGAGGGCAGGCGGTTTCTCTTCTCAGGGACTGGCTGCCCCCCACCAGGTGGCTTACAGCTTCTCCGTCTCCCTGTTGGGGTTTGCGCAGGTACGAACGAAGCATTGAAAAGATCTCCATGCTGGAAAAGATCTACATCCACCCCAGGTACAACTGGAGGGAAAACCTGGACCGCGACATTGCCCTGCTGAAGCTCAAGAAGCCCATCACCTTCAGCAGCTACATCCACCCCGTGTGCCTGCCTGACAAGGACACAGTGGCCAGGTGGGGTTCGGGGGGTGGGGGGTCTCCGGGCTGGGTTCTGGGCCTGGGGGACACTGCAGCCTCGCAGAAGTTCCTTCCCCTTCCAGGCCTCGGGGGCTCAGAGTAAACCCAGAAGTTCTTTCTGCGCCGGTGTTTTAGATTCGGGTCTCCAAGGGAGTGTTGAGGCCAGGGGGCTCCTGGAGGGGCCAGTTCTCACAAGGTCCTTCTCCTTTCCCCAAAGACTGATCCAGACTGGATACAAAGGGCGGGTGACAGGCTGGGGCAACCTGAAGGAGACGTGGACGGCCAGTGTTGGTGAGGTACAGCCCAGCGTCCTGCAGGTGGTGAACTTGCCACTTGTGGAGCAGCCGGTCTGCAGGGCGTCCACCAGGATCCGCATCACGGACAACATGTTCTGTGCTGGCAAGTCCCCCGGGCGCTTCTGGGCCTCAGGGTGGGGGGACTGAGACATGTGAAGGGCGCAGGCCTATTCCAATCCTGGATCTGGTCACTTACAAGCCAAATGGCTTCGGGCAAAGTTGCATAACCTCTCGGAGGCTCAGTCTCTTCCTCTGTAAAATGGAGATGAAAGTCTCTATCCTGTAAGGTAGTGTGAGGGTTAGATTAGATTGTGTGTGTGTGTGTGTGTGTGTGTGTGTGTGTGTGTGATATTTATATTATAAACTACTAGGTGTGCTAGTCACTGGTTAAGTTGTTGATAGACATAAGTCCACACAGCATGAGGCCATGGGTGGAGGAAAAGCCATTTGTTCAGTCATTCAGCAAATATTTATTGAATGCCTTTTGTGATCAATATTCTACAGTATACAACAAGGACCCAAGCACAATGCCTGTGTCCTCAGAGAGCTCCCTTCCTAGGAGAGAGTGTCCGTAAACAGATGTAGAATAGCAACCTCTGCTAGGAAGAAAAATCAAGCAGAGTAAGGGAGAGAGAGATGGGGACAGGGTAGGCTAAAGAGAGTGGTTGGTCAAGGCTGGAGAAGGTCTCTCTGAAAAGAAACTAGAAGTGAAGAAGAGCCAGTCTAGGGGAAGTGCACTTCAGGGTGAGGGGAGAGTAGGTTCAAAGGCCCTGGGGTGGGAGTGTGCTTAGTGTGTCTGAGGAACAACAGGGAGGCTAGTGTGGCTGGAGTGCAGGAAACATAGGCAGGGCAGCAGTAGATGAGGGGAGGGAGGGAGGCAGCCATAGATGGGCACTTCTTTTAGGGCCTTGAAGGACTTTGGCTTTTATTGAGATAGGAAGTTTTGGAGGGTTGGGGACAGGTGAATAGATGGTTTAACTTAATTAAAAATTTTTAGTTTAGGGGTGCTTGGCTGGCTTAGTTGGTGGAGCATGGGACTCTTGATCTCAGGGTCATGAGTTCAAGCCCTACATTGGGCACAGAACTTACTTTAAAAAAAAAAATTTTTTTTTAGTGTGATTTCAGACTCATAGAAAAGTCACAAAAATAATTCAAAGAATTCCTGTATACTGTCATCAAGATTCTGTCCCCCACTTTGTGTGTGTATTTATAGACATATAAACACATATACACACACTGACAGTAAATTATACATATGCCTTTTTACCCACATAGTTGAATAGATCCAAAAAACAAAGATGTTCTCTAACATAACAAGTACAATTGTTAAAATCAGGAAATTAATAATGATATAATACCATTATTTAATCTGTGCACCTTATTCAAATGTTTTCCAGTTGTCCTACTTACTAATGTCTTCTAAGGCAAAGGGGGAAAAGGTTTTTCTCATCTGGATCCAATCCAGGGTCACACACCGTCTTTAGTTGTCAATCTTTTTTCTTTGTCTTCCATGGCTTGGACATATTTGGCAAGTGCAGCCCAGTGAATCTGTAACTTGGCTCTCAGTTCAGTTTATCTAAGGTTTTGGTTTCCTTGTGATCAGATTCAGGCTAAGCCATGCTGTGTCCTTCTAAGTCTGCTCCGTTAGCAGACGTGTGACATCAATTTGTCCCATACCTGGTGAGATTAACTCTGACTTCTTGGTTAAGGTAGTGTCTGCATCTGGCCAGTTTCTCACTCTGAGGTTCTGCTAATAACTATCTTGTGGGGAGAAACTTTGACACTATGTATTCTGTTTCTCATCAAACCATTCTTCCAACTCTGGAGGGCTGCCTAATGGTGATTTTCTAATTCTGTCTTTCCTTCTACATTTATTAGTTATTTCATTGTAAGGGAGCCCTCTCCTTTCTTTCATTCTGTCAGTGTGGACTCCTGGGTCTTTATTCTAAGGGCTATAATTTGCTACTATCATTATTTATTTTGATTTTCAAATTTGCCAAGTTTGGCCAGCGGGAGTCCCTTCAGCCTGGCTTCTGTGACTTTTGATGTCCCTGTCATTCCTGAGTACTTTCTTACATTGGCAGAGTGAGATATTCCAGATTCAACCCACCTTCTTTCTAGTGGAGAACAGTGCTTAGAAACCAAGATCTGGGTGCTAGGTGTGCACATTGCTACTGGGATGTCATTGCTTCTATGTCCTCTCAGCAGACAGATCTAGAAAACGTGTGTATTATGCATACACCAACATCTAGATTGATTTTTCTTTCTATCATCTATCAGTTTCTATATCTGAACCTGCCTACTGCAATCCAGCAGGATTAATTTTAGTTTCTCCCTTTCCATATTTGTAACTCTCTGTTGTAGGGAGAAATTTGACTCCTATTATTCATATGATACTAACTTATTTGATCAATACTAGAATACATTGTTTCAGAATCACCCATCCATCTCACAGTGAAAAACAATCCTACTAAGGATCAGCATTTCTTCACAGTGTTTCTGTCTTCAGCCTACGGATACATAGTTGAAATGCTGTGTTCAAAAGTAACTTGGGAGGTATCTGGGTGGTTCAGTTGGTTGAACGTCAGACTCTTGATTTTTGGCTCAGGTCAAGATCTCATAGTTTTTGGGATCGAGCCCTGCATTGGGCTCTATGTGGACAGCATGGAGCCTGCTTGGGATTCTCATTCTCTCCCCCCCTTTGACTCTCTTCCTCTGCTCATGCTGTCTCTCTCTCAAGTAACATGGGTTAGTTTTTTCTTCCCTTCTCTGTGTTTTTATTTAAAATACAGTTAGGCTTAGTTTCTAATTGTATTCAACTTTGTTGAATCCCATCTTTGTCATTTTTATTTTTGGAGTATTAACATGCTTCTGAAACTCAGACAGTGACACTCCCCTTTCCCTTCTATCCTTTTACCCCCTTATCCTTTCCACTCCATTGCCATCCAGGCTGTTAGTCACCCCATAGCAGTAGTTTGTGGTTTTTTTTTCTTCCTGTGTTTCTTTTAGCACAAATGAGCAGACACATATGTATTTTATTCCCCCGCTTTGTTTTAATTAAAAAAAAATTTTTTTTATTGTATATTCATTTTTGAGAGAGAGCACGAGCAGGGAAGGGATAGAGAGAGAGGGAGACATGGAAACCCAAGCAGGATCCAGGCTCTGAGCTGTTAGCACAGAGCCCGATGTGGAGCTCGAACCCACAAACTGAGATCATGACCTGAGCTGAAGTCAGAGGCTCAACTGACTGAGCCACCCAAACACCCCTTTTTAAAATTTTTAAAAAATGTTTATTTATTTTTGAGAGAGAAAGCGTGAGTGGGGACAGGGGCAGAGAGAGAGAGGGAGACACAGAATCTGAACCAGGCTTTAGGCTCTGAGCTGTCAGCACAGAACCCGACGCGGGGCTGGAACTCATGAACTACGAGATCATGACCTGAGCCGGAGTCGGATGCTCAACCAACTAAGCCACCCAGGCGCCCCTTTTATTTCCCTCTTTTTACACACACTGTAGCATGCTGTAGACATTCTTTTGTATTTTGCTTTTTTCACTTTTTACAAAAACTTTAAAAAATTAAAAAAAAATTTTATTGTTTATTTTTGAGAGAGAGGCAGAGCATGAGCATGGGAGGGGCAGAGAGAGAGGGAGACACAGAATCAAAAGCAAACTCCAGGCGATGTGGGGCTTGAACCCATGAACCGTGAAATCATGACCTGAGCTGAAATCAAGAGTTGGATACTTAACCATTTTGAGAGAGAGAGAGAGCAGGAGAGGGAGAGAGTGAGAAAGAGAGAATTCCAAGCAGGCTCTGCACTGTCGGTGCAGAGACTGACGTGGGGTTCAAACCCACAAACCGTGAGATTATAACCTGAGCTGAAATTAGGAGTCAGACGCTTAATGGACTGAGGCACCCTGGTACCCAGGCACCCTGCTTTTTTCAGTTTATATATCCTGGAAATTCACTCCATATTGGTTATAGACTTTTTTTTCCTTATTCCTTTTTTTTTTTTTTTTTTAATGTTTTGTTTATTTTTGAGGTGGGGAGGGGCAGAGAGCGAGAGGGAGAGGAATCCCAAGCAGGCTCCACACCATCAGCACAGAGCCTGATGCAGGGCTCAAACTCACAAACTGTGAGATCATGACCTGAGTCGAAATCAAGAGTCCCAGATGCTTAACTGACTGAGCTACCCCGGTGCCCCTTTTTTTTCTTATTTTTAAAAAAAAAAAAAAAAAAAAAAAAAAAGCCACACCATGTAGTCCATTATGTAGACGCACCATAGCTTGTTCAACTGTTTCCTGTGTGGGGGCATTTAGATTGTTGTCAATATTTTGCAATTGAACATCTTTTCAGATGCTTGAGGACCATTTTTATAGTATTTTTTATGAATTATTCATGGGTTTTTTGCCCATTTTTTGTCCCTTTCCCGTCAATTGTTGAGAGTTCTTCATGTATTGGCAGTATAGGCCTTTGTGATATATGTTGCAAATATTTTCTCCCAGTTCGGTTTTTAATGTTTATAACCTTTTACCGTTTCTTGAAAAAAAAATTTTTTTTAATGTTTATTTATTTTTGAGACAGAGAAAGACAGAGCATGAACGGGGGAGGGTCAGAGAGACGCAGACACAGGCCCCAGGCTCCAAGCTGTCAGCACAGAGCCCGACGCGGGGCTCGAACTCACAGACCGTGAGATCATGACCTGAGCTGAAGTCGGGCGCTTAACCGACTGAGCCACCCAGGCGCCCCAACCTTTTACTATTTCTAATTAAAAATTTTCTTTAGGTAGCCAAAGGTATTAATATTTTATTGCGTCTGGATTTTGATGGAGTTAGAAAAACTTTCCTTACATCCAGGTCATAGAGAAATTCACTCATGTTTTCTTCTGGTACTTAGTTTCATTTTTCTACACTTGGACCCCTGAGTCATTTGGAGTCTATTCTTGGGTATGATGCAAGGTATGGATCTAACTTCTCTTTGTCCAAATGGCTAACCAGCTGTCCCCACACCATTTATTAAAAATTCTATCTTTGCCCAGTGATTTGATTTTTTTTTTTTTTTAAGTAAGCTCTACCCCCAGCGTGGGGCTTAAATGCACAACCCCAGGACCAGGAGTCATGTGCTGTACCAACTGAGCCAGCCAGGCGCCTCTGCCCCAGTGATTTGAGATGTCACACTTGTCACATACTAGGCTCTATTTGTATTCAAATCTGTTTCTATTCAAAGACATTCTATTTGGTTCTCCTGGTCTGTTGTCTATTCTATTAAAGTACTGTCTTGTTTTAATTATAGAGACTTTAGCGTATGTTTTAATATCTGGTAGGGTTTGTTGCCTCCTGTTTTTCTTTTCCAGTGTTTTCCTGGCAATTCTTGCATGTTTGTTTTTCTGTATGAACTTTGGTATCAATTTGTCTAGCTCCATTAAAAAAAAAAAAGCCTATGGATATTTTTGTTGGGATTGTGTTAAATTTATAAATTAATTTAGGGAGAAGTGACATCTTTTTGATGTCATTCTTTTCAAGGACAAGAAATGTCTGCCCATTTGCTCAAGTCTATGTTGTATCTTTCTAGAGTACTACAATCTATTATGTTTTTTTTTTACTCCTTAGCACCTTATTTTATATATTGTGTTTTAATAATTTTTTTTTAACGTTTATTTATTATCGAGAGACAGAGAGACACAGAGCGTGAGCAGGGGAGGGGTAGAGAGAGAGGCAGACATAGAATCCGAAGCAGGCTCCAGGCTCTGAGCTGTCAGCACAGAGCCCGACACGGGGCTTGAACTCACGAACTGAGATCATGACATGAGCCAAAGTCGGACGCTTAACAGACTGAACCACCCAGGTGCCCTTACATTTTATTTTTAAGTAATCTCTACACCCAGTGTGGGGCTCGAACTCGCAACCCCAAGACCAAGAGACGCAGACTCTACTGACTAAGCCAGCCAGGTGCCCTCTTATTTAGGTCATTTATATCCTTATTTATTTTCAGTTCACTTGATCTTTTACTGAGTTTGTGTTAAATTCTATTAATGTATTTCTGTCTCGTCGCATTGCTTACAGTCTCTTTATAAATGTGGTTGTTGTGCTGTTTAGCACAGGTAGTGGTAATTGATATTTATTCATTATGAATTGTGGCTTTTAGCATTAAAAGTGTACTACTTCCTTAAATTATTTTCAACTTCAGGATCACTGTTTCTTCCTCATTTTTTGTTTCCATTCACTTGATATACCTTTGTCCATCCCTCCAACTTTAGCCTCTATGAATCATTTTGTTTTGTCTCTTATATCTAGCATAGTTAGGTCCTGCTTTGTGAGTCAAATTAAAAGTCATTTTTGGGGAGGGGCACCTGGTTGGCTCAGTCTGTTAAATGTCTGACTTGATTTTGGCTCAGGTCATGATCTCACCATTGTGAGATTGAGCCCCATATCGGGCTCTGCGCAGAGCCTGGAGCCTGCTTGGGATTCTCTCTCTCTCTCTCTCTCTCTCTCTCCCTCTCTCTCTCTCTCTCTCTGTCCCTCCCCTGCTCACGCTCTTTCTCTCAAAATAAATAAACTTAAAAAAAAAAAAAGAGAGGAAGAATTAAAAGAAATCTTTTTCTTTTTTAAGTGAGTTAAGCCCATTCACATTTATTGATATGATTGAATTTGTATTCATAGTTTGTGATTATTACGTGTATTATGTTTCATTTGCTGTATTTTTTCCCATGTGATCTTTTCTTTGTGTTTTTAAATATATATTTACGAAGGTTTGCATTTTTGTTCTAGTGATTATCTTTGGGCTTCTACCTTTTTGAAATGCCTTTTGTTCCTTCTTTTCTTATATGACCTATTAATTCTTAACTCCCACCTGTTGGCTATACAACAATCAATGAGTTTACACTCCTCTTCAGGATCTTTGATATTTTTAGCTTCATTTTTCTACTTGTCAGAACAGTTAATCAGCCCTTTTGCTAAAGCATTCATCTCTTGGTTGGATGAAGCAGGTTCTTCAACAACGGTTATGGTGGTAGAATTTCTTGAGTTTGTGTTTGTTAACTGTTTTTCTGTAGTCTTGACACCGGAAGCTCTGATTGGCTGTGTATAAAATCCGTGGCTTACGTTTTCCTTCCCTGAATTTTTAAAAGAAGTATAGCTTTGTTGTTGCTTACTTACTTTGTATGTTGGTTTTGAAAATCTGATGCTGGTGTAATTCTTTAGAACTTGTGAGGTATTTGGTCTTTTGTGCTTGGAGGCTTTTTTCCTTCATCTTTGAAGTTTTATTGGGATATGTCCCAGAGCTGAGTGTTTCAGGTCATTTTTGCCAGCTACCCCATGTGGATCCTTTCAATGTATACCTTTAATCTTATTTTATTTCTGTAAGTTTTCTTGGATTATATAATACATATTAGTTTTGTTCCAAGGTCTGATTTTTCTTTTAAGGGACTCCGATTTCTTCTTTGGTCTGAGTTCTACTTCAGTCCCTTTGTGTTTCTTCCTACTGATTTGTCCATTTATTTAAAATTTTTGGATGTCTGGGGGCGCCTGGGTGGCTCAGTCGGTTAAACGTCCGACTTCGGCTCAGGTCAAGATCTCACGGTCCGTGAGTTCGAGCCCCGCGTCGGGCTCTGTGCTGACAGCTCAGAGCCTGGAGCCTGTTTCAGATTCTGTGACTCCCTCTCTCTGACCCTTCCCCATTCATGCTCTGTCTCTCTCTGTCTCAAAAATAAATAAACGTTAAAAAAAATAAAAAATAAAATTTTTGGATGTCTGATTCAAGGTATTTTGTTACATCCTACACTTTTGCTTGAGGAAATTTCATTCAGTTAGTTTTCCTCTGTTTCATAGTTGTTTGGGGGGAGAATTTTTATTAGCCAAGGTGCTTTTTATTCTTATTTTTTGTTTCCCTAGTATCTTGGTATGGATCTCTTTAGTTGTCATCCATTCATTTTGTAGATTTGGTGTCATTTACAAGGTTCCAATTCAGTTCTACCCACTTCTTTTATCTAGTAGATATTTACATTCTCCTCTCCACATAAGTGTTAATATTAGATGCCCATTAAATATACTCAATTGACTTGAAGTTTGGGTGTTTTCCGTATTCCGGTGATGATGATGGTGTGCGTGTGTGCGCGTGCGTGAGATAGGCAAACTAGTTCAGGGGAGAGATGCCTGTGCTGTGACCAGGGATGGAGGCGGTGAGAAGTAGCTGACTGGGATGCGTGCTGAAGACAGAGCTGTGATAAGGACTGCACGTGAGGGGTGAGGAAGTGAGGAGTCGAGGATGACCACAAAGGGTCAAGTGGACACTCGCCAGCTGTCTCTTCCAGAGGAGTGGAGGGAGCACGAGCTCTGCGCCTGAGCTCTACTCTTCTTTCTCAAGGTTACAAGCCCAATGAAGGGAAGCGAGGGGATGCTTGTGAAGGCGACAGCGGGGGACCCTTTGTCATGAAGGTAAGCATCACTGAAGGCCAGGAGCTGGTGGCTGGATCTTCTGAGGGTGCAGGGGGGGTAAGCACAGACCCAGTTTTCAGGAGGAGTTGCCTGCCACTGCCTTGGACTTGACTCTGTTGGAATCCCCACGTCTCTTCCTCAGAGCCCCTTTAACAACCGCTGGTACCAAATGGGCATCGTCTCATGGGGCGAAGGCTGTGACAGGGATGGAAAATACGGCTTCTACACACACGTGTTCCGCCTGAAGAAGTGGATACGGAAGGTCATTGATCAGTCTGGAAGTTAGGGGGCCGTTCACCTTCTAGGCTCCTCGCTGCAAAATCACAGAAACCAAGTCGGAGGAATTATTTTTGTGCTTTGTTCCTAAAAGTATAGTTCTCAATAAAAGTGCCTGTCAACAAGCCTCAGCGCTCCCAGTGCCATTCGTGGGCAGCTCTGGAAGAGCCAGTCCGACTGGATGAACAGGACTTAGCGGGTCCCCCAGTCACAGAAGGGGGGCGGGGCAGGTGATGGGGAGGTGGTGGCCTGAGAGTAGGAGCACTGAAAATGTTCCGGACTTGGGGCCTTCGTGGGTTAGCTCATTTCATGCTCGTAAGAGGTAGGTGAGGAAATCAAGTAGGAGAAGCGTCTTGTCCAAGGTCACACAGTTAAGAAGGGCCAGAGTTGGACTTGGAGCACAGAAGATACTGAAACCTGTGCTTTCAGTCGCTCTGCTGTCTGTAAAGCGCTTGTCCCGGGACCAGAGAAGAGGCGGGAGGAAGACCGGAGCGATGAGGGATGAGTAGGTACACCTTTCTCTTTACCTGCCGCTTTCCTCGGAAGTCCCTATGTGCTTCTGCACGTCATTAAAATGACATCAGATTAATGCCCCCAACAGGCTCAGTTATTTGAAGTGCCTTCATCTGAGAGTCTCGTGGGATATGGTGGTTCGGAGTGTGGGCCCCAGCGTCAGACTGTCTGGGTTCAGTCTTCTGGGATAGGAAAGGGAGAACCACGGACAAGGCACTTGACTTCCGTGAGCCTGTTTCCTTACATGGAAGATGTGCGCAATGACATTACTTGCCTCAGTAAGGTTTTGAGGAGTAATTTAGGTAACGTGTATGGTGTACTTAGCCAAGTGCCCAGTACCTGGTAAGCTGTGCATAAATCACGACCGCCTGTATGCTCACTCCTGCCTGGTGTGATCAGAGTTGCTCTGCCACTCCCCTCCTCTGGCCCCTGCAAATAGCACGTTGGTGGGGTTGTTGCTTCCTGGGATTTCTACTCACATCATCGTTATCAGACCCGAGCAATTTGTTTCTCTACGAGATGGGACCTAGAGGGTGTATAAGTAGATTCAGAAAGGGTTTGGACGAATGTCCGAGTCCTAAGAGTCACAGCATGTTCTCGAAGGTTGCTCCTGGCAGAGGTCGTTGGTCTGGGATGGAGCACGGCGGACGCACCACTGCCCTTCTGCGCGGCTCCACCGAGTTTCAGGCTGCACCATGGCCCGTTGCCACTCCCGTTCGGTGCATCTGTGGCTGGGGAGTGAGGCACCACAGCCTGCAACAGGTACAACACTGAGTGTCGGCTGGCGTGAGATGCCGATCACTTGATAATTCTCTGGGGGTCTGTGCTGTGAAGTCTCATCCCTGAGCTCGTTGGGGGAAGAACATGGATGCCACCATGATCACCATTTGTGACCTAGAACCTTCAACTAAGATCTATAAACCTCATGGTTTAGAGCGGGAAGGGACTGAAGGTAAGTACTTTTGCCCCCTTCCCTCCTCTTTATTTTCCCTTCCCGTTTTTCAATACTTTCAGGAACAGAGAATTGGGACTGAGTTCCTTTGCCCTTGTTTGGTTCTGGTTGACCAGAAAGCAGGGGGAAAACTGGGAAGTCAGTGAGTTTGCAGGACCTTGACGGCCCAGAGCTTTTTTAAAATTTATTTTTTAACGTTTATTCATTTTTGAGAGACCGAGACAGAGCGTGAGTGGGGGAGGGGCAGAGAGAGAGGGAGACAGAATCCCAGGCCGGCTCCAGGCTCTGAGCTGTCAGCACCGAGCCCGACGCTGGGCTTGAACTCACGAGCCATGAGATCGTGACCTGAGCCGAAGTCGGACGCTTAACCGACTGAGCCACCCAGGTGCCCCCAGCCCAGAGCTTTTAACCAGATTGGGGAAATGGATTAGGAATTCGAGTATCCCAACTCTGCTTTTGAAACAAGGGTACACATTCTCAAGATCACTTCCCTTCAACACAGCTGTCAGCATACAAATTGCTGACCCAAGCACAGCCACTCTTTCCAAAAACATTGTCCCAGCACAGCAGCAAACTAACTCCTCGGTCTTCCTTCCAGGGAGCGCCTACTCCCATGTTCCCACTGCGGGGGGCAGAGGCGAGTGTGATTCCAGGCAGCACGGGGGCCACCTGAGAACCACACTAGAAGCAACTTTCCGCCAGCCTTTCATTTCTTGAGCGCCAGCTGAGTGAAAGGTAGTCTAGAAAAAAGTTCCTTGACCCCATTGGCTGCCCAAGAAGTTGCCCGTGTGAATCCAGAGCCTCTTAGTGCTAAAGGGTTTTTCTGACTGTGGAGGGAGGCCCTGGGGAATTTATCCCAGAGGAGACTCCTCCGTTCCCTTTCTGGTCCTCAGACTGAGCATGAAGCAGCTGTGGGTTTAGACTCAGACGCCAGAAACCAGGCAGGAAACTCCTGAACGTCCCCCCACCTCCTTGAGTCAGATGCTCCCCAATCCAGTCCCCGTGTGAGAGGCACCGCGGCCCAGCCAGAACGGGGCCCATCTCGCGTGCAAAGTGGCAGGAAGCCCGAGAGCTCCTTGGGACCACAGTGCTGGTGGGAGGGAAGTCATGACCTGGACCTCAAAATGGGGAAGAAAGGGACTCCTTTGCTCTCCCGGGGGCTGCAGGTGGAAAGCAGGAAAGGTGCTCTGCTGCTCCTCCCAAGGGAGCAGAAGCCCAAGCCTGTGCACCCGGCCCCGGCGCTGCTCCGTGAGGGGGCCTCCCTAACCGTTCTGTGGCTGCCGGCCGGGCCCAAGAACCGTGACAGAGCTGCCCAGATACGGAGCATCTTGGGAGACGGTTCTAGTTAATGCAAACTTTATTTATAAAAGACTCTTAAATTAGTTGTATCATGCCATGCATTCATACAGAATACAGTGACCCTTCAGGGCTACAGGGAGAAGAGCTCACAAACTCAAAGGAAAAACTATTAAAGTTTCTAATAGTTAAAAGCTAGGAAAGATCAGGATGACTTTACAAATGAGCAGTTAAAAATAAAAGACAAAGGCTATGGAGACTAGTCGGAGCTGAGAGGAGGGCAGCTGTTTACAAGTCTGTACACTAAACTACTACACGGACAGTCTTCTAGAGGCAGGGCGCTGGCGGAGAAGCAGAGTATGTACAACGACTCGCGCCGCGGCGGCTCCTTCCGGACCCGCGGTGTGTACAGCCGGCCAGTCTGTGTGCTAGGCCTGCCGAGGCCCTTCGACTAGGAGGACTCCGAGTTTAGTGAACTGAAGCTGCGGGGTGCCGGGGGCTGGGGCGGCTTCACTTGCGACTGCTCTTTATTCTCTCCAGTCTCTTTTTCAAGTCGTCAATGTTAGCCGTGGAGGACGAGGACGTGGTCGTGGTTCCCGAAGAGTGAGTCTGGTGAGAATCCAGGTCCAAGTGCTGGTGCTGCTCCCGGGACTCCCGGAGCTGAGAGAGTTTGCTGTGCAGCATGTCTGTGGAAGAGGCAACCGTGGGAACTGCTGGTTTGGAGAGCAGAGAGGTCAACGGAGGTCGGTCATCTTGCTGTGGAGACAAGGGGAGACATTGGTAAAGCGGGTCGGTGCGCAGCTCTGGAACGGCAGCGGCCACTCCGTCCCCGAGCCACACGGAAGGAAAGGAGCGGTACCTTTGTATTGTCCAGACCACACCGCTGTCGGAGGATTTTGAGTCTTTCCAGGTAGACCGACGGTCCCACCTCCTCTCCGTTTGTGTTACCAATGGAGGACACTGTGCTTGTGGGAGCAGACATACACGTGACCTCCGTCTGAGGGGAGATGCCTAGAGAGGAAGTGTGGAAAGGACACTCGAATGTACCCACGTCCCACTTCTAGACTGGCCTGGTTGATCTGCCACCACAGGGAACGATTTGGAACCTAGATACCGCCATTATAAAGACTGAAAAATCCAGAAGAGTCCATCTGGAGTTGGCAATAAAGCGTGCTCTGAAATACACAAGATAAGCCGAGCGAGAGCTTCAGGAGTCAACAGAGAAGAGCAGACTGTCAGTTGGGCCGGCCATCTACATCTGGGATATGCGGGGGTTGGATCTTGTGACCCTACGCTGACCTGGGCCATCCAAAAGGCCCGCGCCACTGCTGGGGCCATGGGAAGTGTCCAGCCGAGGAACCTAAGGCCTTTAAATGTCGGCAACGATTAGACGAGGTCTGGACGAGGTGACACACAGGAGGAAGTCCTTATTCAAACTGGGGGAGAGAGCAGGAGCTGAAGGCTACAGTGTATTCAAGGGGAAGAGGCGGAAACGGAGGTGTCCTACAAACACCCAAAGAAGGGACAGGAACGGGAGCATCTGTCACCCCAGCGTGGAGAGCAATATTCTGGCAGGAGAGGGGGAGAAACCAAAAAAATCTGTCACAGTTCTTAAATTTCAGAGAAGGAACAATAACAAAATGCAGGCCTTTAAAACACCCAAAGATAATGCGTTACAAGATGCATTATCTAAACCAAAAAGATAAGGTCCTGGGACGACAAACTTCCCTACGGTAAACCGAAGAGTCGCACACAAGATTCCTCTAGGAAAATAGGAATCCCTAATGTAAACGTGAGGAGAATGCTCTGACGGAGAGTGAACGAAGAAGGACGTGAGAGGGAGCGGTGAGGGACGTGTGAATGCTTTCCACACAAAACCGCTCAGGCATCAGAGGGGACACGCACGTGTGTTGCAGATGTGCTGTTCAGGCCCAAAGTATCAAATGTTGGATGTCACCAGAAAGGACTCTGGGAGTGAGAAAAGGGGGCTCTGCCTCGATCAAGCAAACTATGGTATGTCCGCTTACCACTTCCAACACCCCACATAACACAGTATCTACTAGGTTAATTGTTTGGCGTCTGTCTCTACCCTTGTGGCTTATTAATTTATTATCTATTATTTATTTGTTGGTTTACGTACTTGAGACAGAGAAGTGGGGCTCATTCGAGGCTCATGTTTATACCCAAAACAGGGCTCGAGCTCACCAACTGTGAGATCAAGACCTGAGCCAAGTCAGATGCTTAACGACTGAGCCACCCGGGCGCCCTACTCCGGTGGATGTGAAATTCTAGCAGAGGCTTCTCTCTGTTTGCTGCCTGGCACACACAACAGTACTTGCTGAGTGATAGGAACGAAAGCTTCTCTGAATGTTAAGCTGAAACATTACTTCCCCACAGTGGAAAAGCCAAGTATCTGCAAATTACTGCTCACAGGATCTAGAGACAAAGGAAGACCTTGAAGGTGTCAGTTATAGAAAAGAGCTGTCAAGGGCCTTATTAAACCAAAAGAGAGATCTCTGTCACCATGCAGAGTAGAGCTCTCACATTTGTCCTGCATCTAGTTCTCTGTGAGTTCCGTGAAACTCCTCCTCTAACATTCCCAAATTTGTTTGCCTGAAAAACCGTGTTCCTTTGTGGTTTTCACAGTTGATCTTAGCCAAAAGGCTGAGAAGCCATCCTTTGTGGTTTTCAGATTCCAGTCATGTTCTCTCTCACCATGTGTGTTGCTGGGCTGAAGCTTTAGTTATATTCTCTGAAATTATTTTTCTCTTCTTCCCAACACCTTAAATTATGCCTCTCCAAGACCTTAAGAGTGTTTTTTCTTGAAGTGTAATGAGCAGAATGTCTACATATGGACATACCGTGGTTTGCTTGATCAAGGGGTGGGGAGTAGATGACATTTTAAGGAAGGTCTCACTGAGACAGTGGTGTCCGGACAAGGATCTGATGGAACAAAGAGAGCCAGTCACAAGACCATCTTGTGGAAGAGCAATCTACATGTAAGAAACGGTTGGTGCAGAGGTCTAAGCAGGTACATAAATGCCTGATGTGTTCTGGAACAGCAAGGAGGCTGGTGGGGGGCTGGAGTATTCGGAATGGGAGTCGGAGTGAGTAGAAGACGCGGCTGTGGTGGTGGCCTTACGCGTAGGACCTCGTAGATCTCTAGAAGGCCTTTTGCTGAGAAAGGGAGAGCCTTTGGGAAACATTTGAGAAGTACTGTTTTGGTGCTATGCGTGGAAATGGGAAGGCGACAGTGGAGGCAAGGGGTCAGCATGAAGAACAGTGCCATAAACCAGGTGAGAGATGACGACTCTCACACCAGGGCAGTGGCCGTGAAGGTCATGAGAAGAGCGCGTGGAGTCTGTACATGGTTTGCAGGCAGAGCCAAAAGGATTTCCCGACAGAGAGGAAGACAAGACTCAAAGGCTCTGGGTCTAAGCGAACTAGAAGGACAAAGTTGCCATCACCTGAGATGGACAAGGAAGGAAACAGCAGGTCTCCTCCTGGCTTGGAGGAATATCTGGAGCTTAGCAGTGACATGTGGAGTTTACAATGCCTACCAGAGACCCAAGTGGAGGCATCATGCAGGATGTATCTGTTGGGATTAGGAAGAAGGTCTGAGCTGGACCCAAAACAACACTGGGCCTCTCTGGCACGTAAATGGTATCTCAAGTGATGAGACTACATGGATTAGTTACGGGAATGAGAGTAAGAAGAGATGGTTACCGACTGAAGCCTGGGGAGCGCCAACATGAAGAGTTCAAGGAGAGGAAGAATCGGAGACCAGGAAGGAAGAGGCCAGGAAGGCTGCGTAGGAGGAGACCAAAGAGAGCATGGACAACTAGAAGCCCAGGGAAGAAATGGTTTCAAGGGCAGGGAACACCGTCCTTGTCAAACACTGATGATGGGTCAAGTCAGGTGACAGAGGTGACCACTGTCTGTAGCCATGTGAACATCGCTGGTGACCATTAAATATTGAGGAACACAGGCATTAATTTAAATGTGTCAAAGCCTCCAGTTCCTGAGCTGGGAGATATTTTGAACTCATCCCTGAAGCTACTAGAGGAAACCATACCTGTTGATGAGGGAATACGGCCTTTGCCTTCTCTCTCCATCTCAATCACCCGAAGGCCTCTTTCAACATAGCTCTGGAAGAACTGGGAGGAATTTTTCAGAAATGGTTCAATGTCGGCATCTGAATATTTCTTCTTATATTCATATAACTCTGCTAGGCCCTGGTTAATAAGAAAAAGGAAGAGGAGGGAGAAATTAGTCAGTGGTCCTTCTCTATAAAGCAGAAGCCCATTTGGCTAGGCCCTTTCCCTTTTACCTCTTTGGTGTTCTCTTTAGAGCCAATCTTCTTAAAAATCTCAGCCAAGAAATCATTCACTTTGGCCTTTGATGATTTTTCATCCTGAAATTGAAAGGCACAAAGGACCGGCTAGACCCGAGTTATTAATTAGGAACCCCCCATGGTTGGATAAGAACTAAAGATATCTCAAAATCCAGACCTTACTGGTGTGTTCCTGTGGCTAACAGAAGCACCAATGTCTACACTGGAAAACACTAACATTCTGAGTTACTGAATGCCTCCAGCTGCAGCTTTCCAACTAAACTTGAGGAGGAAGGACCTTGGCCCATTCCTCCCTAATTAAGTAGAGCTCACAGTGGATTTCTCTGGCAACGAAAGCTTTAAGCACAAGTACAGAAACCTTTCTTAGGGACCAAGAGGCACATGGTTAGAACTAGTTCATATTTGAAAACTTAAAGGTGGAAAATGGTCATGACACCTCAGCAGGAGAGTGGCCCCATCCCTGAGCCTTAACCTTAGACCCTCAGAAAGATGGGCTCCAGCGTTTACATCTGTGACAGGATCACCACCCTTAGTCTTTCGAGTCAGGACACTTACTATTCGAGACGCTCCCTTTTCGGTTTCCTTATCAGACTTGCTCCCGGTCTGGTCCATGCTGTGCTTCATCATCCGGCAGAGGTGGGCCTCCAGCTCAGATTCGTTCTTGTTGTCAATCATTGTTAGGTGGTCTAGGATCTGTGGGAGACACACGCACAGTGAAATGGCAGCAATGCCGTGATGTTCTCTCAAGCTCCCTCAGGGACCAGCTGCTGTTCTCACATACCTTGGGCCCTTTTAATTTGCATAAAGTGTGCAGCAGCGTCTTTAGGGTCCTTATGGGAAATTCACTTTTGCATTGCTTCAGTTTCTCTTTGGGGAAGACCTTCATGAAAATATGTATGTCCAGAAGAATTCTGTCCAGATTAATGCTGTTGATGGTATCAGGCAAGAGTCGAACCATTCTCCAGAGACACTATTGGAAAAAGAAACAAAGTTAGGAGGAGTGGCTGAAGAATGAGGATCACTCCTGGTACCATTCACCTGTCCCAAGCTCTGTGGTCACTTCCAAAAGATGGTCAGGGATATAAGTGTGGAACACCACCATGCCTTTTGAGTTCAGCTGCTAAAACATGAACAATTTCACTCATTTCAAGCACATCATGGCAAGAGTGTGACCAGCCATCCATGTAATCATCCCCACACCTCCTTCACACTCCCTGGAAACGGGGGCCTTGAATGGTGAGAAGGTATGGAGAATCGGGTACGGAACCCAACAGTACAGCAGTTCATACAGCTTAACCAAACCTGACCCAAGGACACAGACTCAATTACAGTGTAATAACAATGTTATAATGTTGCAGATACGTTCACTTAGGGTTTTCCGTTCAAGAGGCTAAAATATTACAGGACAGGGCTATACTTACTATTTCCCAAAAAGGTATAACATTTGTCTCATGAAACTAATTGCCTTTTGCTTCTAGGATAATTCGTCTTTCCCTTTTCATTGTTTGAGGCCAAAAACTGTTCAGGCCTGAGCCTGGGGTATAAACTCGAGACCAAGTATATTTTTTTCAGGGGTTCCTTGGTTGATTTGAGTCTATGTCTTACTTTCAACTCCCTTCTCTGCACACTTTAACAAGTATTGCATCTTGGAAAGAAAAGAGACCAAATTATTTCAACTTTACCTTCATAACAAGCTCTGAGAATTTGGGAGAACTGGCTGTTGCTAGTAGGCTGTCTTGGAGCAAAACAAGTAGGGCACTAGGAAAAAAAAATCCCAACATGGTAACATTAATAAGTTTCAAACGTGCATTCCAATTAAAACCAATAGTTGAAAGGCCAAGTGTAAATATTCTGTATCCATCTAACAAATTGAGAGCCTATGGATCAGGATTGTCTCTGATTACTTGACATTCAGCTATAAAGAAAATAAACATCAATCATTTAAGCTTTCTCAGTTACTACTTGGTAAATGGTAAAGCTTGTCACTATTTTTCATTGTTACTGGTAGCTGAGACAGAAATGTACTTGAAATGTACATGAAAGGAGAGGTAATCAACAAACATGATAGTTCTATTCTAGAAAATTCTTTGTAATTTTTTTTAAAGTTTATTTATTTTGAGAGACAGTGCAAGTTGGGGAGGAACAGAGACAGGGCGACAGAGAATCCCAAGCAGTCTCTGCACCGTCAGCTTGGAGCCCATTGTGGGGCTCAAACTCATGAAACCATGAGATCATGACCTGAGCAGAAACCATGAGTCAGATGCTTAACTGACTGAGCCACCCAGGCATCCCTATTCTAGAAAAGTCTTGATGCTGGCTGGCTTACTAAGTTGTTACTAGTTTTAGCTGCTGTCTCGGGTCAGAACACTAGGTTCATGAGGGAGAGAAGAGTAATAAACAAACTTATTAGGCAAACCTAAAGTTATAATTGGTCTTAGTGACTTTGGTTTCCATGGGTAGAAAAAAGAGAGGCTGTTTCAGGCTCAAATGGTGAGAGCATGGATATACCTCAGGATGTTGGTCTGGTCTGACTTCTCCAGAACCTTCACCACCAAGAGGTTCACAGAGCGGATCACCTGTTGTCCTTCCTCTAGATCTTCAATCCTAGAGTCCAGCATTAAGGTGATGAGGCCATGCATCAGGTCTTTCAGGACTCCAGTGGAGGCCTCCCGGGCAAGGCTTTCTATCTGAAACAGCTATCCAATCATACTTGTGTTAGGTATGAAAGCCAATATATAAAACAAAGAAGATAAATGTGGGTGGCACATTCTAGTAAACAGTTACACTGTATTAAAAAAAAATGCAGAGTATTAGGGGGAAAAAAACCATCAGACTTCCTCAAATCTCCAGAAATAGCCAAAACTAATTGGAGTGCTTCTTCCTTCCTGTTGTAAAAGTACTTTCTGTGTGAGTAGTTATCTGTGACAATGCAACCAGGGGTCCTACCATGCCTAATGAAGACACTGGCAGGAAGCAGAAATCTAGGTAGTATGTAAGCATTCTATTTTGTGTTCTAACAATAAGGCACCCAACATCTAATGAAAGTAGTCCGTAGTCTGCAAGTAAAACTCTGTAAGTGATGTAGGATTCAACGGAACATCTACACAGATTCAGGTTCTAGAACCCAGGTAGGATGAGACTGAAAAGAAGCTCATGTTCTGTAGAGGTGGCCTTACCGAAATCATGTTGCCAATGATACAGCTATAAAGCTTGATGATCTCATCTTTCTCCAATTTCTCATCTGCCATATGTGTGTTGTAGATGAGTCTTAGCTGCATGAACGTGGCTATCAGAAACTGATCAATATGGCCAGACATAGCTTCAGCTTTGTCTTCCTGTCTCAGGACCTCATCGATCTGGTAACAAAAACCCCAAGATATGTTAACTAAAATTAAAAACAAAAACAACAAAACAACCCCCAAGATACAGTCTCCAAGCTTCATACTTAGAAGTAGCAGGAAAATGTTATGTCTATAATATTTATTAGCAAAGTACTTATAATAATATCTAACCTAGAAAAAAAATCCAGTCACTTTACACATAAATAACTAGTCCTTAGGGATTCAAACACTCAGCAGATACTAACTGAGCAAGATGCTGTTAGGTAAATTAGTCACAGATCCTATTGTAAAAGGTTCACTATCTAGAAGATTAGGGAATATAATCCCTATGTTTAAATGTCTCATCTATTAAAGTGAATACCCATCATCTCATTTGATCATTCAACAGCTCTGGAGAATCAGTAAGGTAAGTTAGTAAGATCTCCATTTACTAGATGAGAAAAGCAAGGCTCAGAAAGATCAGACTACTTAGTCCAAACTCAAAACTCAAGTTTTCCCACATCCTGATTCTGGTGTTCTTTTTGGTTTGGTACATTGGTTGTCACTAACAGTAAAATGCACTACTGTGGGTAAAACACGTATTTCCCATTCACTACTGTAAAAATACCTTATTTTTATGATTATGTAAATACCACCCAGAGACAAATATGTCAATCTTCAATGACCGCCCCCTCCCCCATCTTTTTTAAGAGAGCATGAGAATGAGGGGGGGGGGAGGGAGGGAGGGAGGGGGAGAAAGAGAGAGAGAGAGAGAGGCATACACACACTGTGAGAGAATCTCAAACAGGCTCCACACTTGGCACAGAGCCCAACTCAGGGCTCTGTCCCAAGACCCTGGAATCATGAGCTGAAATCAAGAGTCGGACACTCAACCGACTGACACGCCCAGGCACCCCTAATGACCCTACTTTCCGGCAGGGTTGTCCTATTGTGCAACCCCAGGGAGCACCATTTGGACAGACTGCAGTGGGAGTGGTGCCTGCTGGTGTTGTGGAAGCCAGGAGTCCTACTTTCATTTGCATCTTTATGCGTGTCATACCTCATTGGCACATACAATTTTATATAACTGGGGCTGTTTAACAACGTTGTGTCAACAAAGACACCATAAAAAATACTTTTTTTCCCCCCAGGGGGAAGCTTGCCCTTTTTCTAAGGTAATTAACATTAACAACCTGGTCCACATCCTTTCACATTCACAGAGTCATATACAACCACATGTGCATGCACAAATGGGGTCAAGGTTTAGGTTGTTTATTTTAAAGAGGATTATAGTTCATACACTTCTCTGCATCTAGCTTTTCTAGCACAACAGAAAATTATGAAATACCCCAAAGGCCATAGGAATAGCTCTATTTTTAAAGACTGCATTAACAGTCCACATATGCATGTGCCAAAGTTTACTCAATTGTTCCCTTACTAACTTTCAATGTGTTTCCGGTTTGGTTATTTTGTTTACTATAAATAAGGTTTCAATAAACATCTTTGTACATGTATCCTAATATACTTGTGCTTTTATTTCTAAAAGAATGATACATTTCAAATGATGGCATAATACATATTACTGTGTGGTTTTCTTTAAAAAGGCACATTGGGGCGCCTGGGTGGCATGCAACGTCCATCCGACTCTTGGTTTCAGCTCAGGTCATGATCCCAGGGTCATGGGATCAAGCTGAGTTGGGCTCTGTGCTGAGAGTGGAGCTTGCTTGGGATTCTCATTTTCTCTCTCTCTCCTTCTGCCCCTCTCCCCTGTTCACACGCAAACTCATCCTTTCTCTCTCTCAAATTAAAAATAAAGGCACTAACATTGCATTTGCATTTCTACATTTAATGCACAAGTACTGTTTTTCCACAAGCTCTACTGGCTGTATGTTATTACGCTTTTCAATTTTTGCCACTCTGATGGCAAAACATGCTATCTTATTGTTACTTTAGGCTCCATGCCCAGTGTGGAGCCCAAAGGAGTGCTTGAACTGATGACCCTGAGATTAAGATCTGAGCTGAGATCAACAGTCAGACACTTAACAAACTGAGCCACCCAGGGGTCCCTTATTGTTACTTTAATTTGCATTTTGTGGCTAAGGAGGGCCTGGACCTCTTTTCACATACTTACTGGCCGTTTGGATATCTTGTGTGATTTGCCTATTCACATCCTTCAGTCATTTTTCTATTGGGTTCTCCTTTTCTCAAGAGTTAATAAAAGCTCTATTTAGTGTAGCTATTAATCCTTTATTGGTCATCTGGGCTGCAAATATATTCCACAATATGTACGCAATATACTACTTGTTTACTGATAGTATATGGTAGATTTCTGCAGATTAAAATCTTAAAATTTTATATGTTCGAATGTGTCTTTTCTTATTCTTAGGTTTCCTTCCTTGTTTTTTAATGTTTTCCCCAAATCCCCTGGTTCTTTTAAATATTTAGGGGGGGGGGTTGATGAATTGTTTAAAATTTTCACAGGGTTACTTTTTTTTTTTTTATCTCTTCCACATCTATGGTTGGTTCCTTCCTCATTCCTGATACATATTTTTGTTCTCTAGTCAGTCTATTAAGGAATTTGTTTTGTTTTACAAGAAACAAATTAAGAGTTGTTATTTTAAAAATCCATCTTAGGGGCGCTTGGCTGGCTCAGTCAGATGAGCGTGTGATTGTTGGGTCTTGGGGTTGTGAGTTCGAGTCCCATGTTGGGTATAGACATTATGAATAAACAAACTTTGAAAAAATAAACATCCATCTCATGAACTATAGCTTTATTATCTCCTTTCAAATATTTTTTATTTTTTATTTTTCTAACTTCTGGTAAGTACTAAGTTACTTCATTTTAGCTTTTTTCTAATAGCAAATGCATTTCAGGCAATATATTTTTCATTTTTTTCTTTTTATTTTTTGTGTGTGTGGATATCCAATTGTCCCCGTATAATTTATTGAAAAGACTTTCCTTTCCTTACTGTTGAACACTTCAGTGACACATTAGTTATAAATTTATTGCGCCTATATGCATGTATTTATTTGTGGGTTTTTTAATTCTGTTCCATTGAGTCTAGTTCATTATTTTTATGTCAATATCACATTGTCTTAATTACTATAGCTATATTATACTTAAAAAATTTTTTTTTAAATTTACATCCAAGTTAGTTAGCATATAATGCAACAATGATTTTAGGAGTAGATTCTTTAATGCCCCTTACCTGTTTAGCCCATCCACCCTCCCACAACCTCTCCAATAACCCTTTGTTTGTTCTCCATATTTAAGAGTCTCTTATGTTTTGTCCCCCTCGCTGTTTTTATATTTGCTTCCCTTCCCTTGTGTTCATCTGTTCTGTATCTTAAATTCCTCATATGAGTGAAAGTCATATTGTCTTTCTCTAATTTCACTTAGCATAACACCCTCCAGTTCCATCCACGTGGTTGCAAATGACAAGATTTCATTCTTTTTGATTGCTGAGTAATACTCCATTGTATATATATACACCACATCTTTATCCATTCATCCATAGATGGACATGTGGGCCTTCTCCATACTTTGGCTATTGTTGATAGTGCTGCTATGAACTTTGGGGTGCATGTGCCCCTTTGAAACAGCATACCTGTATCCCTTGGATAAATACCTAGTAGTGCAATTGTTGGGTTGTAGGGTAGTTCTATTTTTAATTTTCTGAGGAACCTCCATACTGTTTTCCAGAGTGGCTGCACCAGTTTGCATTCCCACCAGTGGTGCAACAGAGATCCTCTTTCTCCGCATCCTTGCCAACATCTGTCCTTGCCTGAGTTGTTAATGTTAGCCATTCTGACAGGTGTGAGGTGGTATCTCATTATGGTTCTGATTTGTATTTTCCTGATGATGAGTGATGTTGAGCATTCTTTCATGTGTTGGTTGGCTATCTGGATGTCTTCTTTGGAGAAATGTCTATTCATGTTTTTTGCCCATTTCTTCACTGGATTATTTGTTTTTTGGGTGTTGAGTTAGATAAGTTCTTTATAGATTTTGGATACTAACCCTTTATCTGATAGGTTGTTTGCAAATATCTTCTCTCATTCTTGTCGGTTGCATTTTAGTTTTGCTGATTGTTTCCTTTGGTGTGCAGACGATTTTTATTTTGAGGAGATCCCAATAGTTCATTTTTGCTTTTGTTTCCCTTGCCTCTGGAGATGTGTTGAGTAAGAAGTTGCTGAGGCCAAGATCAAAGAGGTTTTTGCCTGCTTTCTCCTCGAGGACTTTGATGGCTTCCTGTCTTACATTTAGGTCTTTCATCCATTTTGAGTTTCTTTTTGTGTATGATGTAAGAAAGTGGTCCAGGTTCATTTTTCTGCATGTTGCTGTCCAGTCTTCCCAGTACCACTTGCTGAAGAGACCATCTTTATTCCATTGGATATTCTTTCCTGCTTTGTCAAAGATTAGTTGGACATACGTTTGTGGGTCCATTTCTGGGTTCTCTATTCTGTTCCATTGATCTGAGTGTCTGTTTTTGTGCCAGCAATATATTTTTCTGAGTTCAGTAGTTTCACTACAGGTTTAGAGGGAAATGCTTTCCTACTATTCACTATTAAGAGTTTTTTGGTTTTTTAATCAAAGGGTTAGTCAGGAGGGTGTTTCATACTTTTTCCAAGTGGCCATTATTTTTTGTGATATTATTTATTAAAAAGTCTGTTGGGTTACCAATGAAGAATTTGGTGAGTATATCTTTTACTACAACAGTTGTTAAGATATAAAAAAATATAGATATTTTCAGAGACTGTAAAATTCTATGTACACATATATTAAGTCCGGTTTACTGTTTACTATTTTATTAAGGTTTAACAACGTTAATATAATACAATATACAAATCCTAACAGTACATCTTAATGAAATTCTATGCATATGCATCTGTATATCTGCCATGAGAACAAGCTATAGGACATTGGTCGCACCCAAAGCCCTCTTCCTGCCCCTCCAAGCTGGTAAGCTGGTATCCTGCCTTTCACCAGGGGTTACTACTATTCTATCTGGCTTTTCCTTCTTTTAAAAAAAAACATTCTGACCTCTAACTGGTTAAGAATTGTTTCATTCCCATGTCCTTATCTTTCATCTACTACATCTGTCCCAATTCTCTCAACCTATAACTTGTCTTTTTATTTATTTATTTTTTTTAAAGTAGGCTCTACACCCAACATGGGGCTTGAACTCACAACCCTGAGATCAAGAGTCGTGTGCTCTACTGACTGAGCCAGCCAGGTGCCCTGCTTGGTTTTTCATTTTGTTATAAACAGAGTATCTTGTGATAAACAGATGTTTTCAGAAATTTTAAAGTAGTAAAAGATTTCTATTTTTTCCTTTATGTTTTTTTGTGTCTAGTTTAAAAAGAAATTCTTACATAATGTGAAGTAAAAAATGTTCTCCTATTAAGTTTTCCTTCTCACATCTAGGTCTTTAATCCATCTGAAATATACTTTGGCGTAGGAAATAGCAATCTAATTATACTGCTGTTCCCGTGGAAGATAACCAGTCCTAGCACCATTTACTGATTAATCCAGCTTTTACCAAGGGATTTTTAATGTCTTTTCTGTTCCTTTTTTTTGGGGTGGGGGAGGAGAGAAGTAGGGGGAGAGAGGGAGGGAGGGAGGGAGGGGGGAGAGAGGGAGGGGGGGAGAGAGAGAGAGAGAGAGAGAAAATGAGCACAACCAGGGGATGGGCAGATGGAGAGAGGGACAGAGGATCTGAAGCAGGCTCACCACTGAAAGCAGAAAGCCTGATGTGGGTCCTGAACCCACGAACCGTGAGATCATGGCCTGAGCTGAAATCGGAGGTTTAACCAATTGAGCAACCCAGGTGCCCCCAATACTGCACAATCTTAATTACAGTGGCTCTGTAGTTACTGTTGATGTATAGTGATAAAGGACCTCTGCACTGTGTTATAATTTTAAAAAACTTTCTTGGGGTGCCTGGGTGGCTCAGTCAGTTGAGCATCCAAGTCTTGATTTCAGCTCAGATCATGATCCCAGAGTTGTGGGATGAACCCTGCAATGAATTCCATACTTAGTGTGGAGCCTGTTTACGATTCTCTCTCTCTTTCTGCCCCTCTCCCCTGGTTATGTGCATGTGCTCTCTCAAAAAAATTTAAAAAAGATATGTAGATTTAAAAAATTTTTTAATTAAAAAACTGTCTTAAAAAACTGACTGCTGGGGTGCCTAGGTGGCTCAGTCAGTTAAGCAACTGACTCGGGCTTGGTCATGATCTCGTTCGTGGTTTGTAGGTTTGAGCCCTGCGTGGGTTTCTGTGCTGACAGCTCAGGGCCTGGAGCCTGCTTCAGATTCTGTGTCTCCCTATCTCTCTGACTCTCCCCCACTCACGCTCTCTCTCTCTCAAAAATAAATAAAACTTCAAAAAAAAATAAATTTCAGCATCAATTTCATAACTGTAGAACTGTTGAGATTTTGATTAGAATGGCTTTCACTGTATAGGTAAACTTGAGGCAAATTGGCATCTTGATAACCCCAAACCTTGTGAACATATTATATTTCCATTTATTTGGAAATTCTCTAATGTCATTCAATTTCCTCTATAAAGGTTTTACATATAAAATGCTTGATTTATTCCTATGTAAATGTTTTTGTTACTGACGGTTTTCTTTTTTTTAATATTCTCATAAATCTTTATTTATTTATATTTTAAAATGTTTTTATTTCTGAGACAGAGAGAGACAGAGACATATATATATATATATATATATATATATAGAGAGAGAGAGAGAGAGAGAGAGAGAGAGAGAGAGAGAACACAAGAGGGGGAGGGGCAGAGAGCGAGCGGGAGACACAGAATCCGAGGTTGAGCTGTCAGCACGGAACCTGACATAGGGCTTGGACTCAGGAACCGCAAGACTGTGACCTGAGCCAAAGTCAGACACGTAACCAACTGAGCCACCCAGGCACCCCTGTTAATTTTCTTATAATAAAAATATATAAAACTTACCATTTTAACTATCTCTTAAAAATAATGTTAAGTTTATTTATTTATTTATTTAGAGAGAGAGCATGAGCAGGGGAGGAGCAGAGAGAGAGAGAGAATCCCAAGCAGGCTGTGCACTATAGCCTGACTCAAGGCTCAAATACATGAACTATGAGATCATGGTCTGAGCCAAAATCACAAAGCGGATGCTTAATTGAGCCACCAAGGTGCCCATTTTAACCATTTAAGTATATAATCCAATGGCATTAAGTACCTTCACAATGTTATATAACCATCACCACTATCTATTTCTAGAACTTTGTTATCATTCTAATCGGACTCCATACCCATTAAATAATAACTCCAAATTCTGCCGCCCTTCCCTAGCCCTGGTAACCTCTATTCTACTTTCTCTGTGTGTTTGCCTATCCTAGGTACCTCATATATGTGTAATCATACAATATTTGTCCCTTTGTGTCTGACTTATTGTATTTAGCATAAGATTTCCAAGGTTCATCCATGTTATAGCATACATCAGAATTTCATTCATCTTTATGGCTGAAAAATATTCCATGGTATGTATATACCACATTTTGTTGATCCATTCACATGCTGATGGACTCTTAAGTTGTTTTCCACCTTTTGTCTGCTGTGAAGAATGCTGCTATAATAAACACTGGTGCACAACTATCTGTGGGTCCCTGCTTTTAGGTAGTGGAAATATTGGATCTTATGTAATTCTTGTTTAACTTTTTGAAGAACCACCAGACTGTGTTTTCCATAAATGGTTGTACCATTTTATGTCCTTACCAGTAATGCACACAGGTTCCAGTTTCTCTACATCCTTGCCAATACTATTGACCATTTTTTTAAAAAAAAATTTAAATGTTTTTATTCAAGAGCGAGCGAGCGAGAGCAGGGGAAGGGCAGAGAGAGAGAGAGAGAGAGAGAGAGAGAGAGAGATCCAAAGCAGGCTCCAGGCTCTGAGCTGTCAGCACAGAATCGGAGGAAGGGCCCAAATTAGTGAACTGCAAGATCATGACTTGAGTCGAAGTCAGTTGCTTAACCAACTGAGCCACCCAGGTGCCCTATTTCCCATTTTTAGAAAAAAAAGAAAATCCTACTGGGGTATGAAGTGGTATCTCATTGTGGTTTTGATCTGCATTTCCTTAATGTCTAAAAGATGCCAAACATCTTTTCACATGCTTACTGGCCATTTGTGTATCTTCTTTGGAGAAATGTTGATTAAGTCCTTTGCCCATTTTTGAATTTTCTTTCTGTTTGTGTGGTTGAATTGTGGGAATTCTTTATGTGTTCTGGATATTAATCTCTTTTCAGATATATAATTTGCAAATATTTTCTCTCATTCTGTGGGGTGTCTTTTTACTCTCTTGATAGTGACCTTTGTTTGATGCATAAAACTTTTAAATTTTGATAAAGTTCAATTTTATTATTTTTTCTTCTGTTGCCATTGCTTTTGGTGTCATATCCAAAAAATCACTGCCAAGTCTAATATCATGAAGATTTCCCCCTATGTTTTATTTGTTTTGTTTGGGATACCATTAGGTTATTATAAAAGAGAGACATAGAAATTATTTACATGATGGAAGATTTCACTTCACTAGAATGGGCAGCTTCACATGATGCCATTTCAATAATGATTTATTTTAGTCTACATACTTCCTGAGAATGTCACCAGAAATAATCCTTGTCATCCAGAACTACTTTGGTGCCTCCATATTCTGGAAGAATTTTATCTCCAACTTGCACGCTAACTAGTTGAATCTCTCTCCTCTTTTCTCTAGAGCCCCATCCATACACTTTTCCTTGAGATTTTTCTGGAAGCAAAATGCCTCTTTTGGTTACAGTTTTGGCTATACTCCTTTCAACTAAAACTTGGTCAAAGAGGGGAAGAAACTTTCTAAACGCCTGTCCTGACATGACTGGCTGCTGCAGTTCATACTTTGCTTTTGAGCTGCCACCACCACAAGGAGAACCCTCCCCCCACCTCCTGCCCTGCCCCCGCCATGTTTTCTTCTAAGAGTTTTAGAGCTTTAGCTATTACATGTATGTCTTTGGTCCATTTTGAGTTAATTTCTGTATATAGTATGAGTCCAACGTCATTCTTTTGCATGTGGATATCCATTTCTCCCAGCATCATTTGTTGAAAAGACTATCCTTTCCCCACTGAATGGTCTTGTCACTGCTGTCATTTAATTTGGTTTCAGCAGTGATCATCCTCTCCTTTCAGTCCATCTACTCAATTTTAAAATTCTAAAACTTTTTTTTTTTTTTTTTGCTGGAGAGAATATATGTAATAAATAATCCTCATTAAGTACTCTTTCCACATACCCCCTCCCCCCTAACCCCATGGTCATCTAGTCCCCTCCAGCAGTTTCAAGTTTCCCTGTACTAGGAAATTCCCATTCTGGTTATTTTGTTTTATTCCTTTTCCCAATTACTGAGTCCCTTACGGTGTGGTTTGTTATCATTCTTTATCTAGTCAGGATTCACTCTTGGGTCTTTTTGGAAATCCTCGACTATGGCAATCTGAGCAGGGGAGACATAGCAGTTTCTGCCCTTCTAAGTCTGTGGTATGCCAGCTGGCAATCTATCAGTCATATGGCACAGCACCAAGAGTGGGCACTTCTGCTCTTCTGTCTCTGAAGGTACAAAAGCTAGAGACTTCCAGCCTCAGACAGTGAATTCAGGCTTTTGGTTCGGCAACTTATAGTTCCTTGGGGGGCCAGGGAGAACACCAGGTCCTCCTATTAATAACACTCATACGGACCACCACTGCCCTTTCTTTAGGGGATATGCTGATCTCCACAAAAAGAGTCTTCCCAGGAATTTTGGTGTCTCAATCTTTTTCCCTGGGCTCTGCACTACTGAACCTCAGGTTTTCCTGAAGGCCCGTATGTGGAAAAGTCTTGTACTTATACAACACAGAGCTTGACATTTATACATACTTCAGACACCACCTACCTGACCTAGCAGCTACTCTGCTCAGAAAAGGCAGATGGGTTTGGATTGAAAGGGATGGAGAAAGGCAAGAGGGATGCATGCATTCGAGTCATTGTTTTCCAAAATCCCCTCCAATACCAAAACCGTTAACAGGACACTCTTTGTAGAACAATAGCAAAAACCTTGTGCTAAGACTTCCAATTCCACCATTTCCAACCATCTGTCTTCATGGAGATGTCTAATGAGACAACACTCAAAATCAGAAGTTAGGACGGATGTTACTACCATCTAATCTTCAGGCTCCATTTTCTCCAACTGCCCCGATCACGTTCTTCATAGCTAAAGGCCAGTTCAGAATCATTCACTGTATTTAGTCATGTCTTTTAGTCTCTCTTCAGTGTAGACCAATCCTCAGCCTTTCCTTGACTTTCTTGACCTTGACATTTGTAAAATATCCCTTGGTTTGCATTTATTTGAGATTTCCTCATGATTAGATGACATTAGGAATGTGAACAAAGTGATGCTGAATTCTCACTGGATCCTATGAGGTGGCACATGATTTTATCTTCCAGGGTGGTGTGTGCTACGCTTCTGTACTGTCAAATTCTCAAAGTATTTTTTATTTTTTGGCTACTTCTTATGTATTTGTCCTTTGTATTTTGTGGAGAGGTACTATGAAACTGCAAATATCCCATTTCTCTTCAAATTTTTTATTTCTATTATTTTTTGAATTTAATAAATTTCCTGAATTTTATTCAGTGTATTAGGTTATACCTCATTACCACCACTATTTACTTTGATGCTCAAACTATCCCCTTCAGACATAAGGCATCTGTTCCCGTTGGCCCCTGGGTCCTTCTGACATGTCCCTATCATTCTTTGAGCCTATCCTTCCTGTCTGGTACAATACGATGTTCCAGTATTACCCTGTACTTTTTCTAATTCAGCCCTAGAATCTGCTCCTTCTCCAAGGAGCTCTCATTCCCTTTTAGTGGAAAATGGTATTCAGAAGATAAGATTTGAGAGTGCTTACTGCTGTTGGGGTATTGCTGTTCTCAGGTCCTCTCAACTAGGACATGTATATATATATATTATATACACATATAACACACATTTATACCACATATATACATACATATACACTGACACTGATATTAATTTCTACATCTCTGTAATGAAAACCATGAGTTCACACTGACACATCTAATTCCAACACCACAGTTTATTCTATTTCGCTTTCCTTTCATATTTGTAGTGCTTTTCTGACAGTAAGAAATTTGGGTTCTATTTTCCTTATATTTCTTTGACCAACCTTTTTGCATATAACCAATCTCTCATCTCTGCCACCAGTTCTTCCCTATGCAGATGCCTACTCCAGCTCTGACTCCCAGTTCTGAGCCACCTGTGTATGGCCTGCCCCCTCCAACACACGTGGATATCCTTACCCTGCCTCAGATCCCACTATCATGCCAGACTGACTGCCTGCGTGGACATCCTCTTCATCCCACGTAGGCTCTGACTCCTGACTCTACATCACCTCTCCCGTATGACACCATCCTCACAGTGCTTGGGCTCTGAGACCCTTGCTCTGGGCCACTGTGGCTCCCCACCCCCACCACCTTGCCACAAGGTAGATGCCTACCTTGCTCTACCAACTTATTGGCTTTAGGACTAGATCGTTAGGGAAGGGAAGCAGAAGAAGAGACTGATTTTTTAGAAAATATATAGCTTCTTTGCTTAAAATTCTCTAATGGTTTCCCATCACATTTAAAATAAAATCCAAACTTACCCTGGGGCTTTTAAAGGTCTACATGATACAATTTCTGTCCACCTCTCAAATCTCATTCTGTACCATTCTCCCCCTTGCCCACTCTGCTCCAAGCACAGGGGCCTTGTATTAATTCCTTGAATATTCCAAACTCATTCCTCTCCTACAGTCTTTGTAATCTCTCTTCCCTCTGCCTGCATCCCTGACCACCAATCTAAGTAACTATTCAGCTCCTCTCTCTGATCACCCCATTGGAGTTATATTTACACAGTAGTTGCTATTATCTGATATTTTCTTGTTTACTTATTTCTCTCTGTCCACTAAAACCTAAGTAAATTCCATGAGATTTGGTTCCTACTTACTGCTGTTATTTCCAGCCTCTGGCGAATGAATGCAAGTGTAAAATAAAAAGCAAGGCTCTATGACAGCCATATCCTGGGAGGTCAGTGATGACAATGAGGGGTCCCTGTGCACGTTTTCATCAGAGCAGTGCTGAACGCTGCCTGCCTCCGTCAAATCTGCGACCAGAATGCAGCCACCACTCGTACAGCCTCTGCTGATGATGGAATTACCGTCGTGTGTAATACCCCCATTACCTGTGTCAGAGCTTGGATGCTCGTGTTGATGTCACCACTGGCTACTTGGGAGATAATGAAATTGATTGTGGATGCTGTATTACTGTGCATGTCATCAAAGTGTGGAGAAACAGCCCGGATTCTAGAGAGCAGAGCAAAGGGAAAAAATTCAATCTTTGTTAGAAGACATCTCAGTGAGTTGGGATTATGCAATTCTCTGCTACCTCCAGGTCTTAGTAAAGAACTGCTCCCAGCCATACAGTGATCAGTTCTAAAACATTCTAATTGTACAGAGAGCTCTTTTCACATATGCACTCTTTTGATCATGTACTGCTCACCACTGAAATGAAAGAGATTCACTTACTTGGGTTCAGGAATAAGGACGGGTTCAAAAATGTCATCCAGTTTGTGCTGAACAAGCTCTGGCATTTCACATCGAACTGTACCATTGTCATTCTCAATCTCATCTAGATCCAGCTGGAATTCTCGGCGAACCATCTGGGCTGCCTCAGGATGCCCACTCATGCTTCGGGCTTGGCTAAGGGAAGCAAAAGGAGGTTCCTGAACTAAAAGAAACTTCTGAAACAAAGGACAAGAGTAGCACTGCCAGTTGCCCCAAAGCTTCAAGACAGATGTTCAACTTCTGGTTTCAGCCCCCCTGAATTATTTGAGTCCTTGAGTCTAGGGCAAATGCCTTCAATGGGCCGCAATTCATGTTCATGAATATCCTCAGAGCTGGTGGTTTTAACTTGTATTTGTAGCAGCTTCCAAATTATAAGTATTCTCTCCAGTTCACTAAAGCCGACAAACCTTGTGTTGCTATTCCAGAGGGGGCAGAAAATAATTCATAAAATATACTTATACTGACTCAAAGGTCTCTACTTGGCCACAAATTTAAGAAAAATCTAGACTGGCTGGTTCTTTTCTGATAAATTATCCAGTGTTAAGTTCTTCTAATCATAAGCACTCATCCATGCAGTGTTCAGTACATTTTAAACTTTGAGGTACAGTCATCTCTTTTTAGGGATATTCACTCTTGATAGGTCAGGGCCAGCATTACATCTAAGCAATAGGTATTTAAAGTTTTCAAATTCAAATTGGTTAAAATTAGACGAACGATACAGCCCAAAATAGAGCTGTCTTTCTTAGATGGTAGTATTTTGAGTCCCTAAGCCAATTCTGGGTTGCATGCAATTTACTCAGCCTTATCTGAAGAACAGAATCCTGAATATGACCAAGTATAACACAAGGAAGAAGGTGAACCAATAATTTAGCCACATGACATTGAGTGGCCACTTCTGCTAGCCAGTGGACTTCTGGGGAAGGCTTGACACATGGGATACTTATGGACACCCCTAACCTGTTAAGAGTTATAAACTCTAAATCAATTGCCCTCCAGAGGGGATGAATCCAAGTCAGAAGTTAGAAAGATATAAGAGCCCTGCTAATAAGAAATTAGCAGGCAGTACTTACATCCTATAAGTGCGATACATAATTCTGTCCACGGAAAAGCAGTGAAAGAAGGCACAAGACTATTTAGAAGTGGTTTTGAGACAAAGACAAAGACAATGAAGACTGAAGGATTAAACATTTGGCTACAAGACATTTACCCAGACACTCTGTCATGCATGATAATGGCTACAAGAACTCAAGATTATGTTACAGGATAAGCTCTTAGCACACAAGGCAAAGTCCACTGAGACGTTCTTAGACAATTATCTCCATCTACATACTTGAGTTTGGAGGACATGTCCTCAGCTGGTCCCTTGCGCAGCATGTTGGCATTGGAGTTTATGCTCTGTGTGCGCTGAGGTCTCTCTTCCACCTGTTTTATTGGTGCAGCAGAAGGCCTCTTTGCTGACCGCTTAATCCTCTCCTCGAGCATGCTCATATCCTTTTCAGAAAGCTGTAAGAAGAAGCCAATTTATTACCACATACTCTACTAGAATATGAGGAGAATTAAAAACCTGATTGGAAGACTCAAAAGAGTCAATATCCATTCACATATTGAAGCAAACAGAACCTGCTATGTTAGGGTAAATTCATTTTCAAAATACTAGCTACATTTTAAATCAACTATTGTTAAAACCTGCTATCATAAGAGAATACATGAAAGAAGGAAAGGATACAAAAAGAAAGGCCAGTAATAACTCTAAATGAAAAAATCAAAGATTAAATGATGCTTCCTCATGTTTGCTGTGTCACCACTATGTGAACTACAGGTAAGAAGCTTCACCTGTGACCATCTATAAAATTCCCATCTGCTTTATCTCCTTTGCCGACCTGTAGTGAGGATTTAATTAGATTAGTACAGCTAAAAATACATAAACACAGTGTAAATACTAGGAAGTAACTGGAATGAAGGACTGAGGTGCAAGCACAAGCAAATGGCTCAAAGGCAGTAAGGAATCTGAAACAGCACCTGATGTGTCTGCAGAATGTGGCTTATGGCTGTGGGACTCTTTTGATGTGACAGGTACCAGATTCTACATCATACACGAGTACTTGTTCACTACAAAGTAAATGCACTGAAAATTACAGAGCAGATTTCTAGACAGAATATAAATCCCAGACTAGTTCTGGATTTCCTGATTCAAAACTAGCTCTCGGGGCGCCTGGGTGGCTCAGTCAGTTAAGCGTCCGACTCTTAATTTTGGTTCAAGTCATGATCTCATGTTCCGTGAGATTGAGCCCCACATCGGGTTCTGTGCTGACAGAGTGGAGCCCGCTTGGGATTCTCTCCTCTCCCTCTCTCTGTTCCTCCACTGCTCCTGCTCTCCCTCTCTTAAAAAAAAAAAAAAGCTTTCATTTTCTAAAGCAAACTGTATGAGTAGAAGGCTCAGAAAAGAAAATCTGATTTCCTGTAAGGCACATATAAATGTCCTGTAACAGTCAGAGACACCCTCAAGGGTTTATCTGGACTCTAAGACACATTGATAGGTTTAGTTTAATAAAAAGTGGTAACAACTTAGCTAGAGTTGAGATGGCATGAAAGCTGAACACCTAAGTGATTCTGCAATTCACAACATGTTAAAAATGTCCACAAAAAGTCACTCACAGTTCCAATCAGTTTGAACACCTGATCCCCGTGTACATTGTACACGGTGACGATGGTATTGAGGGCAGCATTGCGCACAGCGTTGTCACGGTCTCCGATGTGAATTGCTATCTCCTTTAAGGCTTTCCCTGGGGTTGGTTGGCAAACATTCATGCCATAGGACTCGACCAGACACCCCAGTTCTTCCAGGCACTCTGATGGGGGAGGAAGATTAGACTGATGAGACCCAACACACATTTGGCATAGAGACTTATCTTCGCTAGATAAAATTTCCTTGGCATACATAAAAGACTAAAATCTTATACTGGTTCTACCTAGAATTTTTCCTTGTTTATTGCCTTCTGATAAAACACACAATAATGATGTTACAGCAAGTGCTCCTGGAAGAAAGGGATGCCTGTGAGTCAGATGGCCCCTGTGCACTTGATTTTGTCACCAGGGTGGTAACTGAGTGGTGCCCGTGTCACCGGACACTGTGGCACCACCAGTGTGCAACTCATCATTCTCACAGTACAAATCAGAAGATTGGAATCAATCACTCAGACACTGAAGAATTGTCCTTGTTCATCTACAAACTCTTTTTAGAGGTCACTGCTGCATAGACTCACGCTTCTATTTAAATTGTTGCTTCACCTGCTCTTTGCTTAGAGTTTTTGGATTTGGTTCCTTCCATGATGAAGGGGAACATCTTGCTGGCTGGGTAGACAAGGCACATCCGGTTCAGGATGGCACGGACATCTTTACGAATGACATCCTTTGGTTCTCCAACCTAGTCGACAAGGAAAATAACGACTGAGGCATTTCCTGAGTAGCAAAGGGTCCTCTCATGAGTCACTACCTTTTGGAAGAATAGGGGCACAGGAGTAAGCGGTAGAAGGTATCTTCACAGAATAAATGAAAAAGGGCAAGGGCATAAAGGATAGGAACTGAGGTCAGCCGGGAACTTGGGCAGTCTTCCAGAGTGAGAACAACGCATTACCTTGAGGATGAGATAAGGGATGAAGGAAGATGCTTCGTTCTCAGTCAGATGATATTCCTCCTCACTTAGCAGTGTGAAGAGCAATTTTAAATATTCTAGGGCTTTCATTAGGACGCTTGTATTGGTGTCAAAAAACCGCAGGGTAAGCCACTTTAAGATGAGATCCAGGCAACCAATTACACCCTCTTTTTCACTCTCCAAGTGCTTAAAACAAAAGACAAATAAGACTGTATAAAAATGTAAGTTCTATTAGGTAAGTCCTTTATAAATTTTACTAGAGTCCAAGAAGAAAATAATAGCTTTTTGAGCTATTTAGGACCTAAAATTATAGACATTTATTCTATCAAACAATAAAACAGCTCTAAAAACAGAGAACATGTTGTATTCTAGTTCCCTCTCAAGTCATGTGAATTTCTGGGTAGTCACAAGGCTCAGTATTTTCACGGGTCTGAGATAATCATATTTATCTCTTGCAAACCTACATCAACCATGACAGCAAGGGCTTTGTTATGATGCTGAAAGTCTGAGTGAAACATCTCATCTTGTAGCCACTTAGCCACGCAGCTAGACATCTGAGTCTTTAGTTGCTCAATGTATTCATCCCGTGGAGTAGTAAAATTCCACTTCAGCACCTGAAAAAAAAAAAAACAGTGAAAAGGGACTGTAAGATGTTCAACTGAAATGAGGCAGAGAAGAACTCCATTTAAAAGCAGCTGCAGAAATCAATTAAATAAGATATTTTAAAATTCAACAAGATTAATTTGTAATTAAATATGAGCGCAAAATGTATTCTTGAGCTGTCATACTTCTGGAAGCTTAACTCTTAAAATCTAGGAATAGAATAACATTCAGCAGTTCTCACTACAAAGACCAATGCTCTATTATTGTATAACATGGTAGACACTGTTGGTACAATTTCAATAAGGGGAAAATTTGAAATAGCTATCAAAATTTAAAAAATACACACCATTCTAGGAGGAGTTTAATAAAGATATATTCACACATGTGCACAAATGCCTACATTCAAAGATGCTTATGACAGTGTAGTTTATAACACTGAAAGACTAGAAGCAACCTAAATGTTTACATTGTAGGTTGGGGATAAAGAAAGGTACATACATATGATGTACCAATAAAAAGAATGAATGCATATAAACACACAGATATGAATAGCCTTTAAGATATTTCAAACATCATTAAAAGAAAAGAATAAAACACAGAACAAAGAATATGGCATGTTCCCCTGTGCATAAAAGGCAGGCCATATATTTATACATATATGATCGTATTGCATGAAATATTGACACTTCTGGAGTAACACACAAGAGCTCTGGTAATAATGTCCTTCCTATGGAGAAGGACTAGAAGGGGTGACATGCTTCTCACACTACTCTCTGCACATTTCATATTGTTTGAATTAAGAAAAAACAACAACATGTATATATTGTAACAAAAAAAATTTAACTGCCTAATACTAAAATAAATCCAAAGAGAAATGACCGAACTAAGCAGATACAGTCACCAAATCTGGCTTTTATGATATCAGGCACAAGAAGGATTAAACGAGTGGCCTATTACCTATGTGTAGTTGACAAAAATCAATGAATACTTCCCATTCTTCAATTATAAAAATTAAAACAACTTTTATTTCTTTCCATTTGGAGGAAGAATAGGCAGTAGCTCCATTCCATAGTTCCTTCGGTAGGAACTAATGCTCCCATAGAGCCGTCTTAGAGAAATAAGCCATAATTTATAAGCAAAAGATTTAGTTCATTGTTACATAGTTCACAATGAAATGAATTCCAGACAGCAAAGCTATTCTTGATTACAAAGCAAAACAAAAAAGCAAAAACCTACTGAGGATTCTTATCCCTTTCTTACCTTTAATCCTTTTTCATCTTTCATTCTTTGCTCCTTTCCATTTGGAACAACAATGAAGATAGGACCAGATTTGTCTTCATCTTCCTTTAAGCTGGTTTTGCTGGGCACTTTCTTTCCTTGTGCACTCTACAGCCAAGGTTCAGGGAATACTGGTTAGGAATGTGATGGTGCTGCCCAGTAAGAGCGCACTATAAAAACCATACACTCTCCACATTGTATTCTCCATGACAGAAACAGATAAGTCACAGAATTGTGCACGTTATGTTTTTGTACAGGTTTTTCAGAAATGTTTCTAATAGCATTCTCAGGTAACTGTTGGTTAGTCCTTAGACTGGCACACAACATAGCTGGAAAAACTCTATTACCTGTCATTGGTTTGGGTCACAGCCTTTGTTTATTGGACAGTTCTTTCTTGAAATCTTCAACACCATTTATGGTTTTCCATATTAATGACTTCCATATTAATGACATTTTGAATGACATTCACACACTTCACATCATTTAGTTGAGAAAGCTTTTCTGTTTCTCTGAATATAAAATATATCTCTAGGGGCACCTGGGTGGCTCAGTCGGTTAAGCATCCTGGACTTCGGCTCAGGTCATGATCTCATGGTTTGTGAGTTCTAACCCTGCACTGAGCTCTGCACTGACAGTACAGAAGCTGCCTGGGATTCTCTCTCTCTGCTCCTCCCCCGCCGCCCAACGCTCTCTCCCTCTCCCTCAAAATATATAAATAAACTTAAAAAAATAAAAGTAAATATATCTCTATCATATAGCTATACCTGAGAGTCTCTGAACTTGATTCTAGGGAAACTTGCTAGAAGCATTTTAAGTTATTAAAGTGGTTTTGAAAAATAATCCAAGAGTTTGAATTTTTGTATCAGATGGAAAAGAAAATAGTGAACCTCACTATGTATATTTAATTTTAAAACAGGAACCATTATTAACAAAAATGTAGGAAGAGTCCAGTATTTCTAGTAGGCCAGAATTTCTTTCTAGTTCAAACACTGAAGTCATTCAGTCAAAACAAGTATGAGATCATTTATGTGAAACTGTAAACTGCAAAAGACTTGTGGGGGGGGGGGCGGTATAGCATTAAGAACAGAGTCAAAAATACTTCAAAGCACATGTGACCAAAATACTAAAATAAGCACTTGTTAAATTTGGGATGAGGACAGTGGGGGAGGACAGGAAAAGAACAGCTTCATTGGACAGCTTAGAAGATAATTACCTATTTAACTCATTGAGTTAAAGGACCATGCATATGGAAAAATAACTGTAATATTCAGATGAATAGCCAGAGTGCCCATTGTATCTGACATATAATAATAAATGCACTAGGTAATAAAACGGTTCTTAGTCTGGCATTTTTTTCATTAGTTACATGTAATTGATTAGATGGTTTTCTCTATGTATATTTGCTATTATATTTACTACCAACCGTACAGTTCTGCAATTTTCTTATATAAGTTTTAATCAATACTCTGAATACAGTGATAGGTTCTGAATCTTGGTATAGAAACTGATGACAATTTGCTGTGATTCAAAAACTTAATGAAAGAAAAAGATTCCCAGGAGATTTCTGCCCTCTGCCCCCTCCCCGAAATATTTAAAGTTAAGCATTCGAACATATTTCTTTATTTTATTTTTAATTTTATGTTTGTTTGTTTTTGAGAGCGAGAGAGACTGAGCATGAGTGGGAGAGGGACAGAGAGAGAGAGAGGGAGATACAGAATCTGAAGCAGGCTCCATACTCTGAGCTGTCAGCACAGAGACCGATGCGGGGCTTGAACTCACAGACCATGAGATCATGACCTGAGCCGAAGTTGGCCACCCAACCGACTGAGCCACCAGGTGCCCCTATATTTTTAATTTTTTTTTTTTATGTTTATTTATGTTTGAGAAAGAGGAGACAGAGTGCTAGTAGAGAAGGGGCAGAGAGAGAGAGAGAGAGAGAGAGAGACACACACACACACACACACACACACACACACACAGATCTCAAAGCAGGCTTCAGGCTCCATACTGTCAGCACAGAGCCCGACGTGGGGCTCAAAATGATGAATTGTGAGATCATGACCTGAGCCGAGTCAGACACCTAACCGACTGAGCCACCCATGTGCCCCTGAACATATATTTCTTTAAATGTCCAACTCTGCATGGATGCTAAAGGGACTGGTGATTCATCAAAATAAGTCCCACTGGTGCAGGGACAGACGGTATTTCCTTGTAGACTAATTAAGATACCTTCTAGCACGATGACTTAACTGTGCCAAGTTTGAAGGAAGCTGATCACTACCTTCCTTTTCTTAAATCAGACTCAGCCTAAGTGATTCTGCCAGAGCTACATAGGACTTCTTTCTTCACTACTGCAAATCTTCCCCAAAGGTCTGCATGACAAAACCCATGACAGCACCTCTTGAGAGCAGGATGTCCCTGTTTTGGGGCCTTATTTAAAACAAGCCACAGAAACAGGCATAAATAATTAACTTTATAATTTGATAAGATCAAGAGTGGTAATGTTTTTCATGCATAATATGATCTTTCCTAATAGAATGACATTGTGCATAAAACACACTTAAAAGCAATTCTACATCTAAGTATGCAGAGTTAACATACCTTTGCTTTAGAGGAAACTCCTAGAGCTTTGGCCTTTTTTGGATCAGGCTTGGGTTCTACAGGGCTGGAAACAGAATCTTCAACAGGTGCTTTGAGAAAAAAAGGGATCTACTATAAATATAAACTCTAGTATCACTTTGTTCCGAGCAGGTTAAATATATAATGACGAGAAGGCCTACAGTTTTAAATGTATCAATTCAGCAAGCATTTTCAGTTAGATTTTTTTTTCCTAATCTTTTTTCAGCCTGACTTCTTTTTAAGCATAACCCTATGAAATTAACTCAATAAATCTACATGTGCTTTGCCAACATTTAAGCTGAAGTTTTTTTTTAAATTTTTTAATTAATGTTTTTATTTATTTGTGAAAGAGAGAGAGAGAGAGAGACAGAGCATGAGTGGGGGAGGAACAGAGAGAGGGGGAAACACAGAATTTGAAGCAGGCTCCAGGCTCTAAGCTGTGATCACAGAGCCCGATGGGGGGCTTGAACCCACGAACTATGAGATCATAACCTGAGCCGAAGTCGGATGCTTAACCGACTGAGCCACCCAGGCACCCCTAAGCTGAAGTTTTAAAACTATTTTCTAAATAGCAGTTAAGAAACCTTTTCCCTAGATTGATACATCCTTAAGGACAGGGCCTGTCATCGTTGATACTCGGTATTTATCATATAGCAAGATTCCAACAAATGGTGTAATTGAATACATACTTTGATACCAACAGTTTTACACATGTAAGATTTCTAACTCTGTAGCATCAACGGTTTCTACCCCCCTAAACAGAGTAATATTATTTTATTTAATAATAAAATAGTAGAGAAGGGGTTAAAGAGTAGAGTTGTATTTATACACAATGGAATTTTAACATCAGGGTGAAGAAAGCAAGAATTTTCTCTAAATGATTAGTAAATGTTAGAATGGATCAACAAATGGGCAGTGCAGTGGAAGGAGGACCCATTTGGGAATGAGAAAGAGGAATTCTATGCTGGTGAATTCAGGCACTGACTGGTCGTCCCTGTACCAGTCACTTGATCTTCTGGGTTTCTTCATCTGTTAATAAAGGGGATTAAACTAGATGGTCCCAGTTCCCCCTCTAACTATAATATCCAATAGCAGAAAACAGTATAGAAACCTTAAAAATAAGATGGAGCACTTGCTTTCTGGAGTATTTCAATACATTATTCCAAACCCCTTTTTTGGACTTGGAAACCAAATTAATCATCTTCATACCTTCAGCATAGTTCATAGCATAAAACTTCTCAAGTGTTTGTGGTAGGAGGGTAAAGAGGGCGGGCGGGAGGGCAGGCCTACGATCTAAGCTGTTAGGGAAAATGGTAAAAAATGAAAGCTTGATTTCTTTTTCGAGTTCCCCTGGGCTTAACCCTCTCAAAATACCATTACCTGAAGCTGGCTGGAATTTGGCTGGAGCTGACCCTCCCATTGGTTTGGAAGCTGCTTTAGCAGATGCAGCAGGCTTGGCTGGCATGTTAGCTTTGGCTTTCTCTAGCATGGCCAGTACCTGATCTTTAGAAGTTGGCTAGGGAGACAATGTAACAGGAGAGGTGAGAGGTCACAGACATGATACACTCATACTATGCTTACTAACAGAGCTGCTGTCAAACACATCCTTGAGCTCCTACTTTTGAAATATCAATGAAATAAGGGAGGCGGCACACAGTGCAAGAGAAATAACACACATTATGAAGTCACACTAAATTAGCTACCATTCTAGAAGGTCACAATTTTCTGCAGAGTAAGGTTCTTTGAGTTCTACACACTGTTAAATATTACATTTTTGCTGCCTTAGGATTTCAAGTGAAACTCTTAGGAGGTAATATGATCTCCTGCCAATATCAATTCATGTTCAATATTTTTCTAATGGCTTTTAACAGCAGCAACAACAGGAAGCAGTACCTTTAGTTTCCCAGTGGCCTTGGCCATTTTCTCATATCCCAAGTGCATCATGAAGAATGGCAAGGCATCTTGGGCCTTCTTCCGCACATCTCCATTACGGTCCTCCAGGCAGGAGTAGAGATGAGGAACACAAAGGATGAGGTCTGTGGGGGTGGAACGAAGACTCGGCAGTTTCTCAGCCAACCAGCCCAGAAGCTGCCAAAGGAAACAAAGACCAGTGACACACTTCAAGTGGGAAAGTATCACTTAACGATCTTAGGCTTAATGATTCCATCAGTACGAAACACTGAATGAGTTCTTACACTACAACTTTCCAAAATAAAATCAGTAATTTTTATTGTTCAAGAAATTTACTATACTTAAATAATAGACACAAAGAAGATAATCTTCCTACAGATAAAAACATGGTTCCCTGGACCATAGTTGGGCATTAAATTATAAAGCTTTAATAGTTGTTAATGCATTTTAAAGATGAAAAACTTTCACTTCACTTCTTTAAAATTTCTAAGAATTATTCAGTAGAGAAGATGCAGAACACTGATTTGATCAGAAGAGGACAAATTCTACTACAACTTCTATTTCAGCCTTACATCGACAGTTTCTCTCTATTCCTTTAAAATAATTCATATCTGTATGTATTTTCTAAGTCTTTATTAATTTTTTTAAAATTTATTTTGAGAGAGAGAGAGTGCACATAAGCGGGAGAGGGGCAGAGAGAAAGGGAGATAGAATCCCAAGCAGGCTCTGCACTGGCAATGCAAGAGCCCAACGTGGGGCTCAAACCTACGAGCTATGAGAGAATGAATGACCTGAGCCAAAACCAAGAATTGGACGCTTAATCAACTGAGCCACCCAGGCGCCCCTGTATTTATTTTTTAACTGAAGTTTTTATTGAAATGATTATAGTTACATGGAGTTATAAGAAGTTAATACAGAGATCCCATGCACATTTTGCTCAGTTTCCACTAACAGTAGCTGTATACAAAATTATATTATAGTATAACTAGCAGGATACTGACACTGATACAATCCACTGATCTTGTTCAGACATCCCCAGCTTTACTATTCTCATTTGTGACTGTGTGTACATTTAGTTCTGTACACTTTTATCACACGTTAGTACATCTGCCACCACAGTCAAGATTTTATTTTTTTTAAGAATATATTTTTTATTTATTTTGAGAGAGAGCACAAGTGGGGGAGAGGCAAAGAAGAGAGGGAGAAAGAATCTCAAGCAGCCTCCACACTATCCACAAAGAGCTCAATGTGGGGCTCGAACACTCCAACCGAGAGATCATAACTTGAGCTGAGATCAAAGAGTTGGGAGCTTAACCAACTGCGCCACTCAGGCACCCCCATAAATTTTCATTTTTACAGAATAAATGTATAAGATCAAAATCACTGGGTCATATAGTAACTACATATTTAGTTTTATAAAAAGCTAAACTCTTTTCCCAGAGTGGCTGTACCATTTTACATTTCCTCTAACAGAATGTTCAAATTTCTCTACATCCTTGCCAGCATCTGGTATTATTACTTTCTTTATTTTAGTAATTCTGATAGTTGCATAGGGATGTGTCACTGTAGTTTTAATTTGCATTTCCCTTATTGCTAATACTACTGAACAACTTTCATGGGCTTATTTGCCAGCTGCATATCCTCTTCTGTAAAACATCTGTTCATGTCTTTTGCACATTTCCTTTCCTTTTTTTTTTTAAAAGTAGGCTCTACATCCAATATGGGCTTGAACTCATGACCCTGAGATCAAGAGTTGCATGCTCTCTGACTGAACAAGCCAGATGCCCCATCTTTTGCCCATTTTCTGTTTTCTTCTTTTTTTTTAAGTAGGCTTCATGCCCATCGTGAAGCCCAACGTGGGGCTCGAATTCATGACCTGAGCTGAGATCAAGTTGGATGCTCAACCGACTGAGCCACCCAGGCCCCCCTTGCTCATTTTCTAATTAGATTTTTTTTTTTTTTTTTTTTTTTTACTGTTTTGAGAATTCTTTACATACATATTCTAAGTAATGGTCCTTTATTGGATGTAAAGTTTATAAATATTGTCTCCTGCTCTGTAGCTGACTTTCATCATCTTCACATGGTCTTTTGCACAGTAAAAGTTCTTAATTTTTAATGAGGTCCAACTTACCAAGTTCTCCCTTTGATGGGATTGTGGTTTTGGTGTCAAGTCTAAGAATTCTTTGCCTGAAGAATTTCTGTATTCTGAAGGTTTTCACTGATGTTATCTTTAAAAGTTCTACAGTTTTATGTTCTACATTTAAGTCCATGATCCATTTTGAGTTAATTTTTGTGTTAAATGAAAGGTTTAGGTTGAGGTTTATTGTTCTATCTATAGATGTCAAAGGCTCTAGAATCACTTGTTGAAAAGGCCAGCCTTCCTGCACTAAATTACTTTGGCAACTTAGTCAAAAATTAGTTGATCAGATTTGTGTGGGTCTATTTCTTGGTTTCCTCTTCAGTTCTATTGACCTGTGTCTGTCCTCTCCTCCCCCGACCACCCATACCAGTTTCTTGATTATGTTAACAATACGTGAGTCTTAATATATGGTAGAGTGATTATTTCCATGTTTTTCTTCTTTGTCAAGATTGTTTTAGCTAGAATATAAATTTCAGGATAAACCTGTCTCTATAAAAAAACTTGCTGCAAGTTTGGTGGGAATTACATTAAACCTATAGATCAATTTGGGGACAAGTGACATCCCTGCTACATTGAGTCTTCCCATCTATGAACATGGCATGTCTTTCCATCTATTTGGGTCTTCCTAAATAGATGAATTCTTTCAACAGTATTCTGTAATTTTCAGTATAGACACTCACTCTGTAGTTGTTTTGCTAAGTGTACATGTAAGGATTTCATTTTCTTTGGAGTGATTGTAAATGGTCCTGTCTTTCATTTCAGTTTCTGTATATACACTGTATTATAAAGAAATGTGATTGATTTTTGTGTGTTAATTTTGTATCCTGCAGTCTTACTGAACTCATTTATTAGCTCTAGGAGTTTACTTGTAGATTCCTTAGGATTTTCTATGTAGACAGTCATGTTATCTGCAATTAAGGATAGTTTCACTTATTTTTTTTCCAACCTTTCATCTTTTTTTTTTTTAAATTTTTTCCTTTTTTGGGGAGAGAGGGGGGAGAGAGGGGCAGAGATAGAGAGGAAGAGGGGGAAAGAGAGAGGACCTCAAATAGGCTCCATACTCAGTGTTCAGGGTGAAGCCCAAAGCAGGGCTCGATCCCATGACCCTGGAAACATGACCTGAGCCAAAATCAAGAGTGTATGCTCAACCGACTGAGCCACCCAGGCGCCCCGTCTTCCATTTCTTTTTCTTGCATCGCTGCAGTGCCCAGAACTTGCCAGACTATGCAGATTAACAGTAGTGAAAACATATCATTTCTAATCGTAGGAGGAAAGCATTCAGTCTTTCACCACTAAGTATGACATTACCTATATAAGTTTTTTGTAGATGCGCTTTAGCAAGAAGACGTAGTTCTCTTCTATTACTAACTTGCTCAGAGTTTTTGTCATGAATAGATGCTGGATTTTCTCAAATCCTTTTTTTGTGTCAACTGATACAATTATATGATTTTTCTTCTTTGGCCTGTTGGTACTGATGGATTTTTGAATGTTGAATTCTATTTTTATGTTCTGATTAAAACCTCTTGAACCTTGAGTTCAAGAAAAGAGAAAATTTCACAAAAAGGCTAGTCCTTTAAAAAATTCTATTTTTAGGGTGCCTGGGTGGCTCAGTCGTTAAGCACCTGACTTTGGCTCAGGTCATGATCTTACAGTTTGTGAGTCTGAGTCCCACATGAGGTGAGTTTGAGCCCCACTTTGGGTAAAACACAAGTTCTGGTAAACCCCTCTTCTCTCTCTCAACCCCTTACTCACTGTGTCCTCTCTCTCAAAAAATAATTTTTATTGTTAAAAAAAGTATATGAGGTGTGCCTGGGTAGCTCTGTCAGTTAAGCATCTGACTTCTGGCTCAGGTCATGATCTTGCAATACGTGAGTTCAAGCCCCGCATCAGGCTCTGTGCTGACAGCTCGGAGCCTGGAGCTTGCTTTGGAATCTCTGTCTCCTCTCTCTCTCAAAAATAAATAAATTAAAAAAGAAAAAAAAAAATTTTTTTTAAAGTATATGAAAGGGGGGAAAAAAAGAGGTACATGAGTATAAAAGCTCCAGGAATTTGGTTTCATTTTATTAACTGTTTCATAATGAAACTCAATTCTACCTCTACACGCATATTTATTAGGCAGGTCCACACCTAAGAAGGTAAAAGACATGAGTAAACACATTGTATATGTAGTACTTACCTCTTGCCTCAAGAAAGGATTTTCCTTTTTGAGTTCTTCAGAAAGATCTTCTCCCTCCAGCCATTCCTTCATGCCTGTCTGTTCTGCCCAAGCATTCACAGTCGCTAGGGCAGCCGCCCGAACATTGTTCTGAAGGGAGGAGAAAATTAGTAAAGATAGTATCAGTTATGGTTTGGAGATAGGGAGTGAAAAAGGTTGTTACTTTGGGGATATGAACAATGGAGGTTTCTCTAAGGTCCACATGAACATACTTGGAATCAACTTCTCTGACACAGAATCTAGTTCTATGGTTGTACTGAAAATCTAAAGTAGAAACATAAAACTCCATTGTAAAGATCCTGTCGGTTAAATCAGACAAAAACAGTCACCTGGGTATAACATATCATGTAAGAGGAATTAACTCAGAGGTTCTGTTCCCTGAATCTCTGGGACTGATATATCCATGGTTATCTGCTAAAGAATGTAATTCCACATGGTAGAAAACTCAAGAGTTAGAATCAAATTACTAACAATTTGCCCGAACACTTACGTTTTCCTATTAATTTGCATTTGTAGCATGAGGACTTACTGACATGAAAAATATTAAAATATCCCATTAAAATATCCCATTAAAATATCCCATTAAATGAATTGCACAAAAATAAAGACACATTCAAATATTCAATCTAGGGCTAAATATGAGGCTTGCTACTTTCAAGGAGACTGATTCTAGGACTGTGAAACTGCAAGTACTGGAAGATTCTGCTCCAGTGGTCCAGAACAAGGTGGAAAATAAAGGACCCCCAAATTCATAAACTTATTCACTCTTTTTAACAGCACTTATAACAACGATGTCATAATCCTAATAGCCAACATTTTTTGAGTGCACACTATAGGAGACACTAATAGGTATCTTAGGTATAGATTATTTAGTTCTATAGCAATGAAATTTCATAGATAACAACACTGAACCTCAAAGAAGATAAATAACTTATCTAAGGGTCACAAAGCTAGTGACCTATCTGTTCACCTTCATATTTCCTGGAGGTAAAGATGTTTACTATTTTCCTTCTAATGTTCTCTTCCCTGCAAAGTTTATAGACTGTGTATGTATACTCTTACATGTACATCTAAGAATTATTCTTAGCCCACGAACATGTCTGGCCTATTCCAAAAAGGAGTGAGGTCAGGAGTCAGGCTTACCTTGCTGTCTCCAAGGACTGTGATGATAGGGATGCCTAAGTTCTTCACATGTTGCTTGATATTTGGTCCCATTGCTACGGCCAGCTGCTGGAGGATATTCAATGTTTGTTGCACCTAAGTGGGAAAGAGCCAACACTTGAAACCATGAGCAGGCTATGTTCAAAGTTTTTTAAGTTTGCTGCTAAGTAGTCATTGCAATAGAAAGTTTTGGGCCTATTTAAGAGACAGGGAAGTCAGTTTGTTATGATGCTATTCTAATTAGCTTATGGTTAATTTTTAGGTGGTGGCCTTTCATCATCAGTTCATAAAGCTTGAGTATGAGAATTTTAGACCAGGGGCATCTGAGTGGCTCAGTCAATTGAGTGTCTGACTTTGGCTTAGGTCATGATCTCACAGTTCCTGGGTTCAAGCCCCATGTCAGGCTTTGTGCTGACAGCGCAGAGCCTGATTTGGATTCTCTCTCTCAAAAATAAACAACAACAACAACAACAACAACAACAAAAAAAAAAGAATTTTACAACAGAGAGGGTAATTTTATAATTTTAAAGGTAAAGCCTAGCTTAAGAAAATCTCACATAAAAACCCAAATTTAAAAATTAGAAATTAAGCATGTTTATATGTATTACGAGCAGTTTTATATAAAGATATTTAATATTAGAGTCCTATAAAAAGCAAATCTGAGATTCATGAAAATTTGATTAATAAACCTGCTGTCTACCAACCTATCTGGAGGCACACTTAAGAGATTAAAGGAAGCTATTTCTAGTTCAAAGAAAATAAAGTGACCACCCATTTTTTTTTTGCAGATGAAGGTTAGTATTTAAAAGGGACTTCCTTCAGAGAAGAAGGGAGGGAGAGAAAAAGAAAAGGTATATATGTTCTACGTACCAAGATTTTATTTGAATCATTGAGTCGACCCTTCAAGGCAGTTGGCAGTTCACCTATATTCGGTTGGATAAATTTGGCTTCATTGATAATACCTGCCACTTCATCTAGACCTTCTTTCCTGATCTTCCAATTCTTGTCACCAATCTTAGACACCAACTCTGAAGTGATTTTATCACTGAAAAAGCAAGGATGGAATCTTTAATTCCAGACTCCTAAAGAAATAATTATGTCACAGAAGTACTCTTGACTGAGAAAGAGAAGGTACCATTAGGAATTCACTAAAACAAAACAAAAAACAAAACAAAACAAACAAACAAAAAAACTGCTACAAAAATCCAATAAACCATTTGCAACAAACCTACCTGATTTCTGTCCTCGGCAAAAGATCCACAACATCATTGCCCCCCTCATCTGGTTCATCTCCATCTTCTCCTTCATCTGTACCACTTATGCTGTGTTTGGAAATCCCTCTGGTTGGAGCAGGTGGGCTCTGTCCCTGCATCTACACACAAACAAATCAGTGAGTCCAATGAACTTGATGAAGGGTATGAGAGCAAACAAGTTAGAGAATGGGACTATGTCAAACTTTCCTACTCTTTCATACTACTTAATATTTACACAGTATGTATTTTAATTCCTAGATTCCAAATTTGAGACTATCTAGCAAAAGGCATTTTTATACAAACCTATTAGAATCTGACTTTTCAATCATAAAGCTGTCTTTTGACTTGTAAGCCCAAGAAATACAGAGCAAGTCTGCCCAAACTCAGCCATTTCAATTAAAAAGTTTATTCAAGGAAGGTCAAGTTTCTTTTATTTAAAATTATTTTAAATGTTAATTAGTATGCTTTCTGAATAGGCAGCATATTCAAAATGTTTGATACCCAAAGGTACAAAAGACCTAAAGAGGAAAATCTCCCCTCCTGTACCACAGCTATCCAGTTGGCTGCCTCACAGACAAAGCCATCAATTTCTTATGAACTCTTCCCAGGGTATTTTATGCATATAAAAATAAATACATATATATTCTTCATTCCAAAGGGTTAAAAGCTTACACTTAACTAATATGAGCATTCTCACGTCTACCAATGGATTGTATCATTTCTGGAAACTTTACCTTCTCAAATTCTGCATCTATCTGGGAGAGGAGGGCAGGCTTCTCATCTTCAAAGAACATTCGCAAAGAGGGGCCAACATACAGATACATCACACCAAGCAGGGTGATGGCGGAAGTCCTCACAGCCTGGCAGACAGAACAAAAAGAACTTTCTAAATGAGAACAGAACCACAGGGATGGCTGCAATGTTCCTACACATGCTGGTATGTACTCACTGGGTTTGTTGCAGCAAGAGCTGTCTTCACATTGCTAATGAAAGCTTTCACATTCAGCCTAGAAGAAATAACATTTAGAATTAACAAATGAAACCCTCAAAATACTCAACAGAATTTTATTTTTATTTATTTTGAAAGAGAGAGAGAGAGAGAGAGAGAGAGAGAGAGAGAGAGAGAGAGAGAAGGCATATGCGCACAAGCAGGGGAGGGGCAGAAAGAGAAGGAGAAAGAGAATCCCAAGCAGGCTCCTCACTGTCAGCACAGAGCCTGATGCAGGCCTCGAACTCACAAACCATGAGACCATGACCTGAGCCAAGATCAAGAGTTGGATGGTTAACCAACTGAGCCACCCAGGCACCGCTACTCAACAGTTTTATAAAGCCAAGACTCTAGGACTGGCTCCCTTTGGCTATGTCCCCAAGTCTCACTTATTCTGTTTCTAGACTCATTTAAAGTGAGCATTAAATACTGTCTGCATGCTCATTGCTCCTAAATCCCATTGATGACCTCTCTCCTGAACTCCATTCATATATCCATGTAGCCTTTGAAACATTTTCCTTAGAATGTCTAGTAGGTGTCACACATCTCTTAAGGTCAAAACTCCTGTCCACACCCTAAACCCAAATCCTATTCTTCCCACGGTCTTCCCTACTTCAGCAAAGAACTACATCATTCCTCCATTTGCTCAGGCCATCCTTGACTCCTCTCTCTCCTATACCCATTTTCCTGTTCAGTTCTCTCAAATATATTCTGACTCCTAAGGCTTCCATCTCTACAAACTATGCCTAAGCCACTATTATTTTCTTAAAGGATTATGCCAATAGCTTACTAATTAGTCTCCTTGAGTCTCACTATCTGTTCTCTCTGACTAGAGTCCAAATGATCCTACTACTCTTTTGCTCAAAACCATCTAGTGGTTTCGAACTTACTCAAAGCTTTGAGGCTCTAAGTGACCTGGCCCTGTTCTTTCTTGCATCTTGTCTCCTCCTCCTCCCTACCACCCAACTCATTCCCCTTCAGCTACATACTGAAAAACAATCACTCCTTGCTATTTTTAAATACATCACACATGCTCCTACTACAGGGCTTTTGCAATTGCTGTTCCCTTGGCCTAGAATGATCTTTTCCCAGATTGTCACAGCTAGCCACCTCAGGTCCTAATGGTCTCTGCTCAAATGTCATTTTCTCAGGAAGGACCATCCCAACGACTCCTAGGTAATACTACCTAACTTCTTATCCTTTATTTTTATCCCATTGTCCCTGTACCTCCGGATATTCTTTTCACTACATATCGTCATCTGCTCTTACTGAAATATGAGTCTTATGAAAGCAAGAATTTAATCTTGTCTATAATGTATTCCTAGGGACTAGAACAAATGACTGAAACACCATAAAGTGCTCAATATGTAGTTGTTGAATAAATGAAAGATCATGGACAAATTAAAAAGAGGAAAACAGGGGCGCCTAGGTGGCTCAGTCGGTTAAGCGTTCGACTTCGGCTCAGGTCATGATCTCACGGTCCGTGAGTTCGAGCCCCGCATCGGGCTCTGTGCTGACAGCTCAGAGCCTGGAGCCTGCTTCAGATTCTGTATCTCCCTCTCTCTCTGACCCTCCCCCGTTCATGCTCTGTCTCTGTCTCAAAAATAAATAAACATTAAACAAAAAAATTAAAAAAAAAAAAAAAAAAAAGAGGAAAACATTCACCTGGCTTTTATGCCATGCCAGGAGATTAGTTTTACACCAAAAATTATACAATTTTGAAGGGATTTTAACAATACCCTCAACTATAAATACAGATACACAAGCCTTTGCTTGAATGACACCTGAATAACTTCGAGACTAGTAACTCTTCATTTGGTAGAACATAGAAAACTATTTTACAAGACATTAAGAGGTGTGTTGTAACAAGCAGCATGGCACATAGTAGAAAGGCTGCATAGTACAGCAGTTATGGTATTCTCTCTTGGACAGAATGCCTGGATTCAAATCTTGGCTTTGCCACTTCTGAACTGTGACTTGGACAGATTACTTCAGCTTCCTGTGCCCCAATTTCCACACTTATAAAATGGGAATAACAATACCTCATGTAGGTAGTTTTTATGAGAATGAAATTAAAGGAATTATTATTTAGAAAGTGACTGGCATAAGGGCACATGGGTGGCTCAGTCAGTTAAATGTCCAACTCTTGATTTTAGCCCAGGTCATGATCTCAGTTTGGGGGATGGGGCCCTGCATCTGGCTCCTCACTGACAGCACAGAACCTGCTTGGGATTCTCTCGCTCCCCTCCCTGCCCCCCTGCCCCCCTCTCCCTGCTCGCGTTCTCTCTCAAAATAAATAAATAAAACATAAAAAAAAAAAAAAAAAGAAGAAAGCGCCTGGCATAAAGAAAGCTCTATAAAATTTTGTTAAACAAGTATGTTCAAATGCAAATAAGTTAGATAAGCTTCTCTGCTGCCTGACTTTGAGAGCCCTTAATTCACCAAGGTACATGATAGTTCTCTAAAAAAATGTGATTACATGTAAGAATTTCCAAATGCATTTGACTCGGTCTTCTCAGAACTGGCTTTTCTGTGGGACAATTGTTAACACTTAAGGAAAAACAACTTAGAGAACTCTAAAGTTAGTGGATATGAAAAGCTCTGGCTTCTCAGAAATAGTAGAGATAGTTGAACAAACAGAATCACCAGTTAGAGATTAGCAAAATATTTAATTATTTTGTACCTGATTTCTTTCTGACTTACCCAGAAAAACCAAATTCTTTTATTGCATTTGATAGCCAATTCAGAGTTTCTGATTGATTCTTGGGATTCTTCTGTGAGAAAGCCATGGACATAACCTGGAGTGAAAGAGGGAAAAAACAAAAACAAATATGTGCTTTTTCTCATATTTCTCACAGAAATGTGGTATGGCATTAAGGCAGAAGTGGATTAGGAGTGGCTTTTCCAACGCCGATAGAACTACAAGAATGCCTTACGAATGAAATATTTAACTCACACAAGAAAATGACGTAAGTGACATAGTATTTTTTTTTTTTTTTTTTGAGAGCAAGAGGGAGGGAGAGTGTGAGTGAGCAGGGGAGGGGCAGAGGGACGGAGGGAGGGGAGGGAGGGAGAGAGAGAGTCTTAAGCAGGATCCATGATGTGGGGCTCTATCTCACAACCGTGAGATCATGATCTGAGCCAAAATAAAGAGTTGGATGCTTAACTGACTGAGCCACCCAGGCTCCCTTGTAACAGGAGTATTAAAAAGCATTCTTGACTTTACAACTTTTCCTTAGTGATCACTCTGGATTATAATGCCTTAGGAGAAAATTATTCTCATCTTTTTTTATTTTAATTCTTAATGTTTATTTACTTGAGAAAGAGTGAGAGCAAGAGAGAGTGCGCATGCACAAATGGGGTAAGGGCAGAGACAGAGAGGGAGGCACAGAATCTGAAACAGGCTCCAGGCTCTGAGCTGTCAGCACAGAGCCCGATGTGGTGCTGGAACTCCGAACAGTTAGATCATGACCTGAGCCGAAGTCTCAGGCTCAACCGATTGAGCCACCCAGGTGCCCCTCTCATTTTTAAACAGAATATCTTGGCCAAAATAAATTCTAATTATCAGACAACAGTATATTATTAAAGGTAAGGATAAAAATGCAGAATATAAAAATGGTTTGACTTGAGAAGAAAAGGACTACCATTTAACTAGTAACCTTAAATTAACATTTGGGAAAAATCTGGGAAAAGTTGGGGAAAGAGAGCTCTGTTACTAACCTGTTCAGCTGTCCACGGTAACATGCAAGCTTCGGCTATTGCTGTCATAGCTTCTTTTGCATTGTTCCCACACTTTACATCTCCAATCTTGTCCACAAGGCCATCCAAGACAATCTGAGCTGAAGTTTTGGAAAAATTCCCTTTCTGGGCAATCAAAGCAACTATGTGAAGCTTCATCTGCATCACCTGAACAAAGGATAAGCATCATAAAGTTATGAGTAAGCCAAAGACATCGATTTACTTATTTTTATAGCAGCCTGAAGATGTAATACAGGAACAACTAAGAACATGACCAAACTAAAAATGACAAATAAATTTATTTATTTATTTTTAAAATATTTTTTATTGTTTTTTGAATTTATTTTTTGAGAGACAGACAGAGAGCAAGTTGGTGAGGGGCAGAGAAAGAGAGAGAGGGAGACACAGAATCTGAAGCAGGCTCCAGGTTTCAAGCTGTTAGCACAGAGCCTCATGCAGGGCTTGAACTCCTGAACTGTGAGATCATGACCCGAGCTGAAGTCGGACGCTTAATCAACTGAGCCACCCAGGTGCTCCTATTTAATTTATTTTTCAAGTAATCTGTGTCCAAAATGCGGCTCAAACTCATGATCAAGAGTCTCATGCTCTTGACTGAGCCAGCTGAGCACCGCTAAAAACAACAATTTTAAACAAAGAAACAAAATAATTTCTATCCTTGTTATCAATTAAAGTAGCTGGGGCACCTGGGTGGCTCAGTTGGCTGGGCATCCAACTCTTGATTTTAGCTCAGGTCATGAACTCACAGTTTGTGAGTTTGAGCCCCCAGTCAACTGCACTGACAGGGGATTCTGTCTCTCCCTCTCTCTGCCCCTTCCTCACTCATGCTCTTTCTCTCTCAAAATAAATAAATAAAATACACATTAAAAAAAATTAAAGTAGCTAAGTGACAGCTAAGAGAGAAAAAAACAAATACTCAATGTTTCAAAATAATGACAATGTTAGCACATTAAAAGTTTATGAATTTAAAAAATTAATTTCTCTATTCTCCTCTCACGGTTATTTGCAATAGTACTGAACACACATCTTGAAATACATAATAAATGATCATACTAACCGTATAACTCAGCATTCCCACTAGTGTTATCTGCAAAAAACTACAACCCTCATGCACACACCACACACAACAGAACTTGAGAGACTTAAACAACGTGTATACTTTTAAGTGGAAGAATGAAGAAGCTGTGAAAACAATTTAAAGATGTTAATGTGAAGATGCTAGATGTAAGGCACTTGAGACGCCTTTGCCCATAAGTATCTCCCTCTGTCCTGTTTGAATATTTAAATAACAGGAGTTGGTGAGGATGTATAGAAATTAGAATTCTCTTGCATTCCTGGTACGAATGCAAAATGGTGAAGTCACATTGGAAAAGTTTGGCAGTTCTTTAAAAAGTTAAACGCAGTTACCATATGACCCAGCAATTCTACTTCTAGGTATATATCCAAGAGAATGAAAAACATGTTCACACAAACACTTGTACATGCAATGTTCAGAGATAGTCAAAATGTGTAGCAACACAAACGGGTAAATAAAATGTTCTATATCCACACAATGGAATATTACTCAGCCGTAAAAAAAAGAATGTAGAGTTGATACATGCTACGATACGGGCAAACCTTGAAAAGACTAAGTTAAGTAAAAGACACTTCATTCTATGAAATGTCCATGAGAAGTAATGTATAGAGACAGAAAGTAGAGTAATAGTTGCCAGGGACTGTGGGTGGCGAGGGGGATTTGCGGAGGAAGAGAGAGTGACTGCCGATGGGTATGGGGTTTCTTGCTGGAGTGATGAAAATATTCTAAAGTTACAGAGTGGTAGGAGTTGCAGAACTATGCAAATATCCTAAGAACTGCTGCACTGTACACTTTCAAAGGGTGAGCTTTATACTCCCTCAATAAAATTGTCATAAAGAAAAATACATACATAAAATTATCCTTTGTTACGGACCTAACACATAGGAAGGTATAAGCTCAAATCAAGGATGCTTCTTTCACCGATCTTAGAAGCTGCATAAAGAGGGGTTTTCAACGTGGTGTGTGGGGGAGGAGGCCAGCATGAGAACCTCTTGGCAGAAGAAGGCTTTGTGGTACTGGACGGTATGGCTGAGGTGCTGTAACAGTGCTAAGGGAACACAGTGTGTGAAGGAGCCAAGGATCCTATAGAGGGAACAAGAGGTGGCAGAATAGAAGCAAAAAAGAGACTAGCGGGATGCCAAAAATAAACCTGATATATTTCAAACTTTTGTTTCCCACAAGGTCTATGAATATCTGAAGAGGACAAGGAAACTTTTCTCCTTTTCCTTCCTATATCACTTTCCTGAACCTCCCTTTGCACGGATGCTTTAGACTAAATAACAGCACTGCAAAATTTCATCTCTATTACCAGTTAATGCATTAAATTATGTGGCAATTTTTCACTGGTAATTTAAAGACCATTTATCTTTTATCCAAACAAATAAGAAACCTGTCTCACTGTTTATCCCTCCCTTGCATATGTGAAGATTAGGGGGATTCCAGGCCTAACTAATGAGGAGAAAAAAATATATATACATAAATTACACAAACAATATAGATAATACTTCCATATATATAAACTCCCAATTACACAAAGGTATAGTTCTATGTTTAATCAAAATGCACATACTCCATTGTTCACATTTAAAGTTAGATGACATACTGGCTGAGTGATTTAAAAAAAAAAAAAAGCTAAAAATCATTACCAAAATTCTCTCTCTCTCTTACTCCATAGATGATATGATAGAAATTACTTGAATAAAAGATACTAAAATCTCCAATTAAAAATTACCTGAAAATTGGTTTCCTTCCATCCAGGTTTCTTGGCCAGCATCCTCACTAATGCCTGGCATGGCATTTCAGTTCGATCCATTAGTTCAACAGCCTTGAAGTAAAATAAGAGAATCAGAATTAAGGGTTTAATGATTAGTGAGGGAAACAGGTGACTTGAAGGAGAGAGAAGAATGGAAGCAAGGAGGGTTATAGAGAGAGCTTAGATAGCTTGTTATAGTGCTTTTTAAGTTGGATATCTGATGTACAGTTGTTATAGTAATACCAGTGATACTCTTTTCCCTCCACATTTCAGGTTTCACAAAGAATTTCATCCAAGGAATGTAACAGTAACAGTTTTCATTTGCCTAGTTTGAGGCAGAAACTGCTTATACATATTTTGACTTATCTGATTTTCCTAAAAACATAGAGCAAAGTAGAACAGATTAGAAGTGGTTAAATATTAAATTTCAAAGATGTGCAAACTCAGGTCTAAACCTGATGCGTGGCACATGCAGGCCTGGAAGCGAGGTCTCCTGCCTCAAGTCCCAGTGCTCTTGTGGTTCCTCCACACCCTCCTCATTAGAATCATAGAGTATATGCCGAAAGGAACTTCCATGCTCCCTTCCAACACAGATTTCTGAAAGGAGCTTCTCACACCAAGGAATAATATCTGTTTTTCCAAGAATCATGACAACAAAGAGGAAAGTAGAGAAAGGGAAGAGGGGTGGTTTAAGTGGAGTTATATGTTTGCCTAGTAAGTTTAATGATTAAATACCATAATATTAAAATTCATCTAAACCTGTAATTCAGAATAAACCTAACTTTCTTAAGTACTAAGTTATGAGCTTATAGAAGCCACAGAAAGCAGATGTTAAAAGATATACACTATGCAGCTAAAAAACCAGTCCCTCCCCATCCCCTCACCCCCCGCTCATCAGAGTTAACACTCTGAAACATGGTCACTGTTTATAAAATACAGCAAGTAGGACAAGTACTTCGTTGATGTCATCACTTCTCTGTAATGTAATGTTCTTTCACACTCAACTCATCCCCATGCACCTACCTTCTGGAACTCCTCCATACAAGCCAGCCTTTCCTTCCAGTTACTGCTGTCTAGAAGCTGTATACAGGTAGCAGGAAGGACAGCTGAAGCTTTTTCTTCACATACTTCTATCTGTAAGATGCAAAAACATTAAAATTAAGAATTGCTTAAGGAAACAGATGACAAGAATGTAAAAATGCTGCAGGCCGAACTACATGAACACTCCCATAGGTATCCTATAGTACCCGAGTTTTCTACTCTACTACCATAAAGGGGAAGGAAGGTCGTCCAAGGCACAGTTTCACTAAGTGAAAAATACCAATTAACTCTATGTTGTAGAACTCAGCAAAGAACTCAAGTCTTCTCCCAGGAATTGACTTTCCGTGGTTTTCTGAGTTTGAGGCATCCTGTAGAATACTGACCGAAAGCTCAGGCTCCACGATTTCTTTGGTTTCCAGTCCTTTCTTATTCTTGGTTCCAGTGCCCCCTGCACCTCCTGACGCAGCTGGCTTCCCCTTCTTAGGTGGCCCACCAGCCTAAAAGCAATTTAAAAGAAAGTTAAACCACTTAAGGATTTAGAACAGTGGTTCTTAAGCATTTTTGGGCCAGAGACTCCCTAAAAATTGGATTAAAATGAGGGACCACTCAACCAACCAAAAACCCCTGTGTTTTTGGTGCCCACAGAACTTAACACTTCCAAGGGCAGACAGAGCTCCTGAAGACCATTCATGGGGAAATCTGCAGAACCCCACTAGTAAGAACCTTCAATTCAGAATGAGCTAATGAGGTAAATGAAATGAAAATGGACTGGAATTATATGACATTTTATTTGAGAATTAACATTTGATGCCTTTAAATGCCTCTAAATCTTTCCTGCATTAGTAAAGGACAGTTTCTAACTTCTAACATTTACCCCATACTTCACCACAAGGCACCCCAATAACAGAAAAATACATTAACTCACTGTAGAACCATGTAATTTTGAAGGAATAAAGTGGTTGTTATGGCAATGGCAGTAAGTGGCTTAACCATGTTGAAGATGGCCACCTTACTGGATCTTTTTATTATTGTTTGACCTACTTGTATTTCCCAAGTATATGATCATATGATCTACAAAAATTATAACTGTGCCTTTTCCTTCCTTATATTAGCATTGGTCTTACTTTATTCCTTTATTTAATTGTATGAAGTTATTAAACAATAACGGTACCAGCAGGCATTTTTTGCTTTACTCCTCACTTTAACAGTAATGCTTCTAGTATTTCATCACTATGAAGCATGATGCTGACTTTTGGTTTGCGAGGTCTACTGCTATCTATAGATCTATTTCTAGATATTTAGTCATGTCAAAGAATCCATCTATTTCTATGTATTAAGAATTTTTATCATGAAGATATGTTGAATTTACTATATTCCTTTTTCAATGTCTGAAATTAGATTTCTTTTGATCTCTAAATGTAAGTTTTTTAATATTAATATTGAACCATCCTTATAATCCTGGAATAAACTTCAGTTGGTCACACTTTGTATTATACCCGCTGGTTTCTATCTGCTAATACTGTGCTTAAACATCTCAATTATTTTACTCCAGTTTTGAAAGGTCAGAAGAAAATAGCAGTTTATCACAAGGCACACAACCGACAGTAACATTAACATGGTAACACATATCACTGTTCACATCATTCCTTCTATCTATTTTGGTATTTGTTAAACAATGCCCCAAACCAGAAAGAAAAAATAAAATGAGAGAAGGCCAGACTGTCTTCAACATCCAGACTTCTTCTGAAACTAATGTCATCTTGAACATAATCTGAGCTTTTAAGGTATATAGTTAGCAAAACTAAGATGCTGGTTTTTTAATGAAATGAAAACCTCTAATACTTGCTGGTTCATATCAGAAGTATGATTCTGTTGGTTCATAATAACAACCCGTTAGAAATTTAATTGTTTTCTGGCCGACAAAATAGGAAATTCTATACTTTTTGACTAACCAGAACACCTCTTCTGGATCCTTTTCTATAATAAATAGCACTCTCTGTATAGAGAGGTACCTCAATTAACAAATCTCCTACTTATCTTTTTTTTTTCTTTCACAGACATATATGTTTATTGGCTTAGTAGGTGTATTGGTAATACTGTCCTACTTATCTATTAAAGAGAAAAATGAAGCAGGTTGCTCCCCACTTACTTATTTTAAATTCTTCATAAGAGAAAGTCGACCAGATAAGAAAAGGCCTTAAGGTACTGTGCCCACGTCATTATCCAGAGAGGCAACAGCTGGTGAGACAGAAGAGACTAGCTGCTAACCCCCCATTAGAAAGCTGGAAGAGACAGCAGAAGATGAACTAAAGTACAAAGACTGTAGTTAAAAGCACCTGGGTCCAAATACCAGTTCTGCCACTCTGGCCATTCACCAAACGTGTGCCCAGTTCCTGCTGTCTGCCAGAAACTCGGCTATGCATGGGGGAGTGAGCAGTGACAAGATCTTTACCCTTTAAAGTTTACAGTATGGTGGTGGGGGGGGGGTTGGGGGTGTCAGAGTAAACAAACAAATGAACAACATAGATATCAGAGTTGTTAGAGCATGTGTAGAATACTTAACCTTGCTGAGCCTCCATTTCCCTTTCTGGAAAAATAGGGATCTCAAAATAGTTATTTCAAGGGTTGTTTGATGATTACATGAGATTATTTAGGTAAAATGCTTCCCAAATGATGCTTTATTAAATACCAGTTCTCTCCCCTGACTTCATGCTGGTGTTCCGGGTGAGAAAAGAGAATAAACTTTCTACATCCATGGTAGATAATTTCATGCTTAAGAGAGTCCACAGGACAAATGTTCTCTAAAAGAATGCCACATTTGTCTCTAGGCATTTCCCTTCCACACTGTATAAAAGTAACAAGACCTTGACTGGTATGTAGACTTGGTGATGCAACTCAATGGCATTATCAGCAAAATGACCAAAGTGATGTTATTAATGTTAAGTGCTTTGCCATTTTATTTCTTTATTTAATAATACTTTAAGATCACTCAAAATGCACTCCTGTACCTTCATTACCATTTTTAGCTTTATTAAAGTTTACATAACCAAACGTATTGTTGGAATACTCTTTGTTGATGGATGTTCTGCTATATTTTAAATGTGGTAATGCATTCATTTCTCAAATGAAATCATATTGGAAGGATAACCATGAATCCGAGACTCCAACCCTGTCTTACTAAATTCTAACTTTTGAACCATATTTTCCAAGTCATCTATTAACCTTAGTAGCAGGTGCCTTTTTTGAGGGTCCTGGTTTGGGTGCTGAAATGTCCTTTGTGTCCTTATCTCCTGCAGCCCCTGAGGCAGCAGTCCTTCCAGGAGCAGGCTTGAATTCCTTCTTGTCTGCTGCAAGTCCAGCTTTCTTACCATGTACCAGCTCTACTTTTTCTGAACATTCTTTGATCTAGAGAAAGAAATTGAAATGAACATCATTAAGCCCAACTTTGAAATATAATCACTACATTATTACTTAATAAGTTATCTAAACCACAACTCTATGAGAATTCAGTTTCCTTAAGCAAAAATAAACAATCTACTTTCTTACATTTTATTTCTACACAAATTAGAATTATAATAAACATTCAACAACCACATTTTTGATAGAAAACATTCATATTTAGAAAAGTAACTTTTTAGGTATTAGAAACAAATTTATCTTAAAATATCCTTTTCACCTTCTCTAGGGACAGATCACTCAGCTTTCTTTTCTTTGTGTTTTTATAATTTGAAAGCCATCTCTACAAATATCACCACTACCGCTTAAGATGAAATTTACATCTTCAAAAGCTATCTTTTCAACACTCCAGATCTGAACCACCAGTGGCAAATTAAATAAATTTCACAAGCTGGTATCATCATTTTTATCTTCATGAAATAGAACGAATGAAATCGAAACAAAACCATAATGCACAGAGATAAGATTGTTGTCCAATTGCATTATAATCTGTCACTAACCTACCTTATCAAGCTTGAGTTTGTCCACATCAGCTAAGAATGGATTTACTGCTTTCTCACCCACCACTTTCAAAGCAGTGCCCAGTGCTTCAAATGCAGCATCTCTGACTTCAGGAGCAGAATCATTGATGTGCTGTGGTCCGGAAGTAAGCAAAATGGTCTTAATATAAGATATTTTAGGTATTACTGATTTTAATTCAGATTGATGACTGTTGGATAAAGAATTTGCTTTTTACAGTTCACTGAAGCTAAGTGTAGTTTTCCTCTTGCCAACCAACAGTTACTCTTTCACAAATTCTTTTTGGGTCAAGGAAACCTTTGGTAATCCATTCAGCAAATAAGTGCTTCCTTTTCCTCCTACCCTCTATTTAAAATGCCTCACATGCAAATGATCTTCAAAGACTCCAAATGGTATGCCTGTGCTTGGCCAGATCCAGCTGAACACCAGTATATGGGCCAAATAAGAAACAACGTTTAGCAGTTAGTGGAATCATAAAGCTAACTTGTGCTCTTCTTTGAGAACAGGAACACAAAGAGTACAAGAATTTGGATTCAGTTTCCAAAGCCACAGAGGGTCTGCTCCTCAAAAGAGCATAATCTACAGTCTGAAAGTCAAGTAGTCATTGTACATAATTAATATGGGAAAAAATCTTCCATAGGCATAAAAAATTCCCCCAGTTCCAAAGAGAGTCTATACCTTAAGTAGAGCAGCACAAAAGGGCTTTAGCAAGCCCTTTGGGAGGGTAGAAGCAGTGCAGTGGCGGAAGCTTCTGGCAATGAAAAGAGATGTCTGCTGCTTGATGGTTGGATTTTTATTATCCATTACTGCTAAAACATCCTCACTGATGTTCTGTAGTGTGGTCTTTAAAAAGAAAACATGGTCAATGAGCTTTTCTCAACTATAAGAACAATCAAAACATTACACTGACAAAATTTACTTTAGACAAAAGTGCAAACTCATGCTGTCCACTTACAGTAAGGAAAATTGCATCAATTGCCTCCTGCAGGGCTTGCACCACCTGAGGCTTCTTCTCTTTGAATTTTTCCAAAATGGTTGGCACAACCTATGAAAGTGAACAGCTGGAATATTATTTTGCTGGCAACAAAAATGAATGAGTTACTGACATGACACGTGAATGAACCTTGAAAATATGCCAAGTCAAAGAACCTAGTCATAAAGGCTTATGTATGATCCATTTAAATGATGCCATGAAATGTCAAACCCATAGAGACAGAAGTGGATTAGTGGCTGCCAGTGAGAAGTGACTGCTAGTGGGCATAAAGGTTTTTGGGGGAAGATGAAAATGTTCTGGAATTAAACAGTCGTGATAGTTACACAACCTTGTGAATATATTAAAACCATTCAACTATACACTTTAAGAGGGTGAATTTTACAGTATTTAAGTTATATCTCAATACAGCCATTACTAAAGCAATGTTTGGTGCTACCAAAACAAAGTGAACGTCTAAGTTGAATACAAAGTCATTTTTTTTCTTAAGGGCACAAGAACCTTATGCTGGAACAATTAAGGGTTCCCATTCTGTGCCACTGTAGCAGTGCTTCTCAACCCATTTTCTGCATCTACACCTTAATGCAACCATATAGTCATTTTTATCAGAGTACCATCTCTTATTAGACAAAAAGATTCTCAACTAGGTGGATTTAGGATACGGGAATAGACAGAGTATGTAATTTCTCTTCCCCTCTAAGATTCCGATATACTTCACCAGACTGAGATGTCTCCCACCCCTTCACTACACTAAAGACAAAGAAATGGTAACTGAAATTACAGCAATTTTGATCAGAAGGATGTACTAAGTTTAGATCAATAAAGTTGGAATTTTTATAATTATCTTATAAACTATCACTAATTTATTAAATATTTATTGAATACTTAATATCTATTGAGTGCCAGGCACTGTGCTAACAGGCAAATTAAAGTCGTCTTTTGAGGTCAAAAAGATATAGCAAAGCTCAAAGGCATTCAAAAAATATTTTTTAAGATTTCACAGAAGTGATAGAGACCAGAAGGAATTCAGTTTCCATGGAGAAATATAAAAGACTTTTTAATACTAGGAGTTAGTTATAAACTATTGAAAATCAAAATGTTTTAATGGTTATAAAGCTCAAGCATGCTTTTATATATATATTTTTTTTTACCAAAAAAAAAAAAAAAAGCTTATAAATAGCTAAAGAAAGTAAACATGAACTATTAACATGTTTGATATCAAACACTATATATGATCTACTTTTTAGGGGGGGAAAATACTCCGAACTATAAGCTTTATAACTTTAAGCTGCATAACAAAATGTCACAAAGCCAGAATCAGAATTCAAACCAGGCCAGGTAATCAGTCAACTAGGATTTAGTAAATTAAAATGTATCTTAAAAATAGTTTTCTAGGTTAAAAGTTATTATTAAGACAAAAGTATGTTCTTTTTTAAATATTCTAGTAAGTAGCACAAAACTGACCAAAAGCTAATTAACACACTATCACATAAGCACACAAGTATTGCATAATAAATACTACTGATTGCTAGAAAATGTTGCTTATCATTTTATTCCAATTCATGATTTGCATGTTTTACATGTTACATGGTTTTACATGGGTTACATGTTAAGGGTTTTATGGACCCATATTTTTATTTCCCTGGTAACAAGCTAGTCATGATGTATTTTTATTTAGTAGAGTCCTTTTTTTTTTCTTCCAGTTAAGTTCTCTGAAATTATGTTCAATGCTATGAGTAAGCAAGCTCCAAATGCCATAACTGAGGTTAGACATTAACTTCACAACATAAATACAAACTATAAGGAGTCTCTAAAAAGTCAATCTAGGGAATCAAATGATCAAGTGGCTAGCAAGTTCAACCCTAAAGTTCAGTATGATCAATTTTCAGGATGCTGAACCACTCTAAGTAATTCAGACCAGATTTAGAGGCCAACTGACAAATGCCACAGTTAAAGAAAACATCTCAGTTTATTAAAACTGTTATCAAACTTGAGTGCTTCTAAATTTACACAAAGACAGTATATTCAACAAATGTTTTCAGTCAGGTTTCTTAGAATAAACTGATACACTACCAAGAGTCTAATCTATAGAAAATGTCTCAAGTATGTAAGTAGATTATTATTTTTCAAATAGGAAAATGCTATAAAATACATTTTATATATTCATCTCACTTCTGGCTTTATACTGCCTTTCCTACTTTCAATTTTACTCTGTGTTAGTTATCACCAGTTTCATTTAATCCTGTTATACTACATATAATCTTATAAGAACAAAGCAGGATATTAATAAGTAAATAATAAGCAAATCAACTCAACTAAATATTTAGGTCATATGCCCAATTTTCTATATAAAGCTAATGAATTTAGTTATAACTGACATCTTTATTGAAATGTTTTGAGGAATTATGCTCAATTTTAATAAAACTTAATGAAAAATTCACTTTGCCCAATATATAAAGACCTATTTTAAATCCTAAAGCAAACTAGCCTGTCATTCTTGTTAATGTTGTTGATTTGTATCTAAAAAGGAGTGTTACTCACATGTCCTGCATATTGTCCAAATTTCTTCCTTAGTCCAACAGCTAGGCCAGTAAGACATTTTGCTGCCAAAGCCACCAACATGACATTGGTGTCCTTTCCAACAACCTACAAAGGGAGGAAAAAAAAGAAAACAAAATAGTCACAACTCAGGAGAAGGGGACTGAAAAGTTTTTCTTAAAAGAACTCTGTACCCTGTTACGCTAATGGACAGCCAATTTTGCTTCCTGCAAAAGAGGAAAAAGTCTTCCTTGACAATACCAAATTTGGGGGCTTCCCTTCATTCTGTTTAGTCTCTTACCTTAAAAGTTCTACCAATAACATACATTAAACCACAACTTCAAATAGTTAACTCTCCATTAGTGGTCGTCTGGGCTGTCAGCATTGCACAACTGTGTAGGAGGGGACTCCGACACTAGCAGAGAAGCTGGAGGCTTGCTGACTTTGCTCTGGGGCAGGAAAAGCCAAAAGACAGTGTATCTCAGAGGAAAGACACCACAAGGCGGCAGCTCCAACATTTATACTAAAGGAGCACTGGTAGAAACTGCTCTCGGTACCTTCCAGAAGTCCGTGGGGGCTCTAAATTGCAAATGCCATTGCAACCATTCCTCTGAGGGAGCTTCTGGCTTTGCAGCTGCCATTTTAAAGTTTATTTATTTATTCTGAGCGTGCACGTGCGCGAGAGAGGGCAAGAGAAAGTTAGTTCACATCAGCAGGGAATGGGCAGAGAGCGAGGGAAAGAGAGAATCCCAAGAAGGATAATGCTGTCACAAACCGAGAGGTCATGCATAACCTGTGCTGTAATCAAAAGTCGGATACTTAACTGAATGAGCCACCCAGGAGCCCCCATGCAGCTGCCATATTACCTGATGATCATCAAGTGTGCATTTACAGTCTCTTAACAGAGTCTCCTCCAGCATTATTTATACTACCATCCCCCTACGCTATGCCCCACAAAACCCAGCATTATCAAAGCTCAGAGGTAGTAGCTGAACCTGTGTCAATTAAGCAAGACAGTGACTATGCCTGGGTGTCTTTCTGCTAAGATTTTACTACGGTGTACTGCTCAAGTCAGTTGGATGTTAAAAAGCTACTTTATTTTATTTTTTAAATGTTTACCTATTTTTGAGGGGGGGGGCGCAGAGAGAGAGAGACAGACAGGATCCTAAGTGAGCTCTGTGCTGACAGCAGAGAGCCCAATGTAGGGCTCGAACTCACGAACCATGAGATCATGACCTGAGCCAAAGTCAGACGTTTAACCAACTCAGCCACCCAGGTGCCCCCAAAAGCTGTTTTATTCTGACATGTCTCAGATCCTTGTTTTTTTCACTCTTCACTTTTTTCCCAAGTAGAAGTAATGCTTCCATTCCACTTTGGATTTTATTTCGTTTCTAAGATCTGATATTCCATAAGTAGAATGCTTCCTTCCAGATTCCCTGAATTAAACAACCCCTAATGGATAGCATGCCAGGAAGTTCTAGATGGCATTTAGCTGCACTCCCTAAATGCTGAGGAGTAAGGATGAAGAGTTAAGATTAACATTTATTAAAAACAAATTCAATGTTATAATTTTATAGGTGCTTTATAATCCGTATTTAATTTTTCACCCAAAACCCTGTAGATAATATTAGCAAATTTTATAGATTTCAAAAATTAAATATAGATTAATTTGCTTGAGGTAAGAACTAGCAAATGTGATATGATGTGATTTAAATCCAGTTCTACTCCAAAGCTTTGCTTTCTTTGCTAAAGCATATTCATGCTGTAAACTCATGCTATGGCAAATTCATTTTCCTTATGAGAAAATGAGATGAGGGTCCTAATAAACATTTTGTTAAATCCCTAACTACTGTAAATCCATGGAGAAAAAAATTCCCTTCAGTTTTTTTTTTTTAATTAAAAAAAATTTTTTTTAACGCTTTTATTTTTGAGACAGAGAGAGACAGAGCATGAGCAGGGGAGGGACAGAGAGAGGGGGAGAGACACAGAATCTGAAGTGGGGTCCAGGCTCTGAGCTGTCAGCACAGAGACCGACGCAGGGCTTGAACTCACAGACCGTGAGATCGTGACCTGAGCTGAAGTCGGATGCTTAACCGACTGAGCCACCCAGGCACCCCTCCCTTCAGTTCTGTATTAAATTCACTATTAACATTTGTAGGGCACCTGGGTGGCTCAGCTGGTTAAGTGTCTGACTTCAGCTCAGGCCACGATCTCACAGTTAGTGAGTTCAAGCCCCACGTCGGGCTCTGTACTGACGGCTCAGAGCCTGGAGCCTGCTTCAGATTCTGTGTCTCCCTCTCTCTCTGCCCTGTCCCTGCTCGCACTCTGTCTCTCTCTCTCTCAAAAATAAATAAACATTAAAATAAAAATAAATTCACTATTGACATTTGTAAATGTTTGGATTACTTTTTTTTTTTTTTTTAACCAAAAGAACTCTCAGGTATTATTTAGGTGCTAGGCTTCAGATTTAACATCTACATGTATATTCTAGGAATGGTCATCAAAAACATGCCAGACCCCATTCCAAGAAATCTTAGTTCAATGAATCTGGGATGGGATTTGGAGCCAGTATTTTAACATAGTTCAGAAGCAGATGGCCATCGATCAATCCCATTCTTAGGAGAATAGTTCTCCTTATCCACCATTAGAGCAGTAACCAGTGGAAGCTGAATCCTAGACACTGATGGTCCTAGGAAAGTTTTGAAGAGGATGTTGTAAACCTACTATAATTCAAGATGGTAAAGGACTGAATGAACTTATAGGTGAATAATGGATCAGGCCTATTTGCCTATCAACACATGTCAAACATCCCAGTTTAACTAAAGTTGTTCTAAACTGGGAAATGGGAGTAAGGAAGGTGGAGAAGTGTTTTTTTTTTTGTTTTTTTTTTTAATTTTTTTTTTCAACGTTTTTTATTTATTTTTGGGACAGAGAGAGACAGAGCATGAACGGGGGAGGGGCAGAGAGAGAGGGAGACACAGAAACGGAAACAGGTTCCAGGCTCCGAGCCATCAGCCCAGAGCCTGACGCGGGGCTCGAACTCAAGGACCGCGAGATCGTGACCTGGCTGAAGTCGGACGCTTAACCGACTGCGCCACCCAGGCGCCCCGAGAAGTGTTTATTTTTAAGACAAATAGAATATGCAGGGAAGGACTCCATTCCAGATTTGAAAACACTGTGACTCTGTTGTAGACTATAGGAAGGAAGCTTTAGCTCACAATGTTAATTTAACCTAAATAATGGGAAATATTCTATAATTAAAAGTGCTGTCACTTCTCCCTTTAAGCTAGGCCTACAATAAGATTTTAAGTACAGATGATCCTTGAGCAACATGAGGGTTAGGGGCACTGACCCCCCATGCAGTCAAAATCCACATATAACTTTTGACTCCCCCCAAACTTAATTACTGATAGCCTACTACTGACCAGAAGCCTTTCTGATAACATAAACCATTGATTAGCACATATTTTGTGTATGTATTATATTCTATATTCTTGTGATAAAGCTAGAGAAGTTATTTAAAAAAATCACAAGGAAAATACATTTACACTACTATTCTATATTCATTGAAAAAAACCCATGTGTAAGTAGGTAGACCCATGCAGTTCAAACCTGTATTGTTCATCAAGGGTCAACTCTAGTTACCATCTAGTATTTATCTTTTTTTTTTTTTTTTCCAACATTTTTTATTTATTTTTTGGGACAGAGAGAGACAGAGCATGAACGGGGGAGGGGCAGAGAGAGAGGGAGACACAGAATCGGAAACAGGCTCCAGGCTCCGAGCCATCAGCCCAGAGCCTGACGTGGGGCTCGAACTCACGGACCGCAAGATCGTGACCTGGCTGAAGTCGGACGCTTAACCGACTGCGCCACCCAGGCGCCCCTAGTATTTATCTTTAACTAGCAATGTAAGCTACTGGTTAACAGTAACCAGAACAAAAACATTCTGCTGACAAAGAGAGAAGTCAATTAAATCCACCATGATTATTGTGTTTAGAAAACTATGATGGGGCCACCTGGGGGGCTCAGTCAGTTAAGCATCCGACTTAGGCTCAGGTCATGAACTCATGGTTTGTGGGTTCGTGCCCCACGTCGGGCTCTGTGCTAACAGCTCAGAGCCTGGAGCCTGCTTCAGATTCTGTCTCCCTCTCTCTGCCCCTCCCCCACTCTCACTGTCTCTCTCTCTCTCTCTCTCTCTCTTTCTCTCTCTCTGTCTCAAAAATAAACAAACATTTAAAAAATTAAAAAAAAAAAAAAGAAAACTATGATGAATGTAAGCAATAAGGGGGGAAATATAGAAAAACCAAGTGAAAAAAGTCTAATAACACATAAGTCTGTAGAGTATATAATAAAAACACCTTGAAAACCCAAATCTTAATCTAAAGATATCAACCAACATCCATAGGTAATTGACAAGTCAAAGAAGATATTGGGTGGAGGTGGGAGTAAGGGGCAGGGGAGAAGGTATCTTTATAAATGAAGGAACCTATAACTTGTGAGAACAGGAAAGTCCATAAAATATGCTAAGTCAGATGACAGCTTAAAAGAAGACAGCTTAAGAAATAATTTCAGGAATACCATAAGGAATTTCAAATGAGTAGTTCTTTACTACTTGTATTAAAGGCAAAAAATAGGGAAATTACTGGGATTACTCAATATAGACAATAGAGAGAAAAGACTATGGAGGGAAGAGTGATCGGTCTGTAGCCTACTCAATCTCATTCTCTTATTTCACCATTTCCACGTTTTTGATAGGTCTCTCTTAAGTCAATATAATATGAATATGAAGTTTGTGTTTACATGTAAGTAAAATCACACACAAAAAATTTTAATGCCTTGTTTCAGGTTAATTTATACAATTGAAGTTAACTTTTCATTGTTTTAAATATTTTAACCACAAAATTAAATTTCTTTTGACTTGTTTGTAGCCTTTGATCGCCCCGCCCCCCACTTTACCATGTGAAGAGGGAGAAGTTTTTTATAGAAATCTATTGTCTCTATGTCTACCTAAATATAAAATCCATGATCCTATCTGCAAATCAGCAAAAGATTATATTTATATTCATAATGCCAATGGAAATCACAGAACACTATTTGAAAAGCTAATATCCTAAGGAAATCCATGTGGAAAGTATCAACTAATATTTGTACCATTAGATAAGAAAAAATAAGAGCTTTTATCTGAGGCACTGAGAATTCAGGGCCAATTACTAAGATTCCTGATAAAAATTATACGCTGGAATTCACAGAGAATCTGAAGTTCTCAAGGCCATTAGAATTTCATTTCCTTCTCTTAGTGCCTTTTTACTCCTCCTCTTTCCTCCCAAGCTCCAGGTTGGTGAAATCTTTTCCCCCTGGGCAACTCCCTTCTCACTAATCTTGCCTGGGTCTGGGTTCTTCAGGATTGGAAGATGGAAGACTAAAAGATTGTGACAAATCATATCTCTGCCTCCAAATCTCACTTGGAAGAAAGTGTGGGAGGCTGAGAGTGAGAAAACATAGTCCGTTCTCATTATTCACGGGTTTCATATTTGCGAATTCACCTACTCGTTAACGTTTATTTATAACCCCCAAAATCAATTCTCGCAGCCTGGTCATTCAGACAAGCAAAGAGCTGTGGAAAATCTGAGTTGCCTGGTGTGCACATTCCCAGCTGAGAATGAACAAAGCAACACTCTGACTTCTTTCAGCTCTCATACTGTAAACAGTATCTTTTTCATGGTCTGTTTAGTGCCACATTTCTTTTTCTTTTTTTTTCATTTTTGTGATTTTCGCTGCTGCTTTCACTATTTAAAATGGCCCCCAAGGGCAGTGAAGTGCTGTCTAGTGCTCCTAAGCACAAAAAGGCCGTGATATGTGTCACGCAGAAATTATGTGTGTTAAATAAGCTTTATGCAAGGCATGAGTTATAGTGCTGCTGGCCCTGAGTTCACCGTTAATGCATCAATAATATATATTAAATGAGACATCTTCAAACAGAATAAAATAAGTTATGTATTGACTGGTTGATGAGATGTTGAGACCAAAGAGTCACAGGACCCTAGCCCTGTGCCCTGTGTTCCCTTAGGAGCAATGGTTTGGTATTTGCTATTCAGTGTTTTGGTGACTTTACAGAACATAAGTACCACGAATAATAAGAATAACTATACTTACATGTGCATATAATTAAAAATTAACCTCCTCTCTCACCATTCTAATCCTTTGTAATTTCAGGCTGAAGAAGCAAATGAAACAAAGTTTTCTATATTTAAGAACATGTCTTCACAGAGTTTGTTCTTAAGCTCTACACCTATGTCCACAGTGTTTGATCTATATTTTCAGATTTTATGGAAAGCCACTACATATAAATTTATCCACCAACAGCATTCAACTTGGTTAAACCTAAGCAACACCAAACCAAAACACCAAAGTGTTTTCTAAAAACATTTCTTTCTTGGGGCGCCTGGGTGGCTCAGTCGGTTAAGCGTCCGACTTCGGCTCAGGTCATGATCTCACGGTCTGTGAGTTCAAGCCCCGCGTCAGGCTCTGTGCTGACTGCTCAGAGCCTGGAGCCTGTTTCAGATTCTGTGTCTTCCTCTCTCTCTGACCCTCCCCCATTCATGCTCTGTCTCTCTCTGTCTCAAAAATAAATAAACGTTAAAAACATTTCTTTCTTATTTAGCACTTGCCTGCTTTATAATGACCACATTTCCCTACATCCTTTACTTTGCACGCAGATATACAAGGTGGCATCATTAGCTGTCTAATGGAAAAATATGCCTCATATTTAGTATTCGTCCCATTAAATAGAGCCAATTTAAATAGTTCATCCTACAGGGGCGCCTGGGTGGCTCAGTCACTTAAGCATCGGACTTTGGCTCAGGTCATGATCTCATGGTTCGTAAGTTTGAGCCCTGCGTTGGGATCTGTGCTCACAGCTCGAAGCCTGGAGCCTGCTTCAAATTATGTATCTCCCTCTCTCTCTGCCCCTCCCCCACTTGCGCGCGCTCTCTCTCTCTCTCTCTCTCTCTCTCTCAAAAGTAAATAAACATTAAAAAAATAAATTAAAAAAATAATAGCGGCGCCTGGGTGGCTCAGTTGGTTAAGCATCCGACTTTGGCTCAGGTCATGATCTCACAGTCTGTGAGTTCAAGCCCCAAGTCTGGCTCTATGCTGACAGCTCAGAGCCTAGAGCCTGCTTCAGACTCTGTGTCTCCCTCTCTCTCTGCCCCTCCCCTGATCATGCTCTGTCTCTCTGTGTCTCAAAAATAAATAAACATTAAAAAAAAATAAATAAATAGTTCATCCTATGGAATTATAAAACTGGAATATTTGGTTCTATATTAGCAAGACCCTCTTTTTCTTGAGGTCTGTATATGCTATCAGACAGCATACTTAGAGTAAGTGATAATAAACAAAGAATAAAAACCAATCCCTCCACACTAACATAGGACACAATCCCTCCACACTAACATAGGACAATCACTTTAAACAATCCTTTAAAAGGGCATGCCTGGGGCACCTGGGGTGGCTTAGTCAGTTAAGCGTCTGACTTTGGCTCAGGTCATGATCTCATGGTTTGTGGGTTTGAGCCCCGCATCGGGCTCTGTGCTGACAGCTCAGAGCCTGGAGCCTGCTTCAGATTCTGTGTCTCCCTCTCTCTTTCCGCCCCTGCCCCGCTCATGCTCTGTCTCTCTCTCAAAAAAAAAATCATAATTAAAAAAAAAAAAAAGGGTATGCCTATAATTAGAAAACCATCAATAGTGTTCCTTAAATGGCAATGTAGTTGTGATAAAAACAACGACAGATGATGAGAAATTCAAAGGCCTGGTCTGTTGTTGAGATACCAATGTACCAATGTTGACACTCTTCATGTTTACCTTCTTTAATGCTTTTACTAAATCTGCATAATCGCCTGCTTCCAGTTTGGGGTTTTTCACTAGTACTTCTACAGCCTCCAGGGCTTCTTTTCTCTCTTGCCATTTTTTTGCCTCCTGCAAGACACAGTATGAGTCACTTATAGAACAGAAAATAAGGCAAAATAAGAAAATAAAAGTCTATTTCTTGCATGCTCCTAATTCAAAGATACATAATTATTTTTTGTTTTCAGAAATTTTTTTCTAAAGCTGGTTAAAAAATAAAATTGCAAAATTGTGCGGCAAATCAGAATGATTTGCTCATATATACGTATAAAATTTTGTTCATACATAATAAGTATTTTCATAACATTTCATAACCCTCAAAGTTCTACAAGTAAAAGAATGGGATACCACAGACTTTTCCTTCTCATTTTCTAGGCAAATGTTAGTAAACAAGTATTAAACAGAAAACACTGCTAGAAAGCATTTCTAGCATATCTCACAGGTGAAAGGAATGTCCATACTAACAACATTAAAAAGATTAGAAAAAGACCATCATACAACCAACAGCCAAAATTGTTCTAATATTGGAGATCAGTTTTATACATTGGTGCTACAATGCTAATCCTTTTGTTTGATAACCATAAAGCAGAAAATACTTCACTAGAGATCAATTAATCATTCAATAATTTTGAATACCCACCATTTGAAAGAACTGGGGATATAAAGAAGATGACAAACTTGTCACCCTGGAGGAGATTACAGTGGAATTCAATTTACCAAATATTTGTTAATCAGAAGTTAATGGGGGACTGAAGGAGCTGATGGCAGAGCTAGGAAGGTCTTCAATAAATAAATAAATCCTAGGTCAGGACCACTATGAAAAGAGAAGTACAAGCTGCTTTGGTGTTACAGCAAGAGGATTTAATCTACTTTAGGCTAACAGGTAGGATCTCCCCTAAAAAGTGATTCTTAAGGTAAGACCTAGAGGATCAAGAAGTATCATGGGGTGAATTGGAGAGAATGCTATAGGCAGAAAGAACAGCATATATTAAGGTCCAGAGTTTAGTGGGGAAAGTGTGGCATATCTGATACCGGGAGGAGTTCAGTATGATGGGAGCACAATAATTAGACAGTAACTAGAGAAGTGGCTGGAAGATAAGCAGGGGCCTCAAACGTGTCATAGTTTGCCTCAATTGCCATAGGATGATTTCAGACATTAGTGAAGCAATGATATGGGAAGATTTTTATTTTCAAAAATGACAGCTTTGATTACATTGGAAAATATGATGGAAGGAGGCAAGAGCAGAGACAGTTAGTCTTATAAGAAGACTACTGCAGCACGTGGGGCAAGAGATGGTGGTGGTGGTTGGGATAAGACTCTCGGTTGGGAGTAATTGTGTCTCTTGGGGTACATTTAGTAAAGTCTGGAGACATTGTGATTGACTTGAGTAATGGTATTATTGATATTAGGTGGGTAACTGCCAGAGATGCTGCCAAACACCCCACAATACACAGGACGGCCCCCCAAAACCAAGAATTATCTGGCAAAAAATGTCAACAGTACCAAGGTCAAGGAACTCTGGGGTAAATTACTGGCAGTGGGATGGAGAAAAGGAGATGAATTTGAGAGATATTTAAAGGTAAAACCAGGAAGACAATGAGGAAAAATGAGAAGTCAAAAATAATGTTCTGGTTTTTGGCAAGACAAGTAAAAGAAAGTGCTACAGTAGGTATATATACAAAGTAGTATGGGAACAAAGAAGCAACTGATTCATTCTCCTAGGGAAGATACTGGGTGGAAGGGGGCATACCGGGCAAGGGCTCCATAGAACACTCTAATTATAATCAAGTAACTGTTTAACATGAAATAAATGAAAGAAGGTTACCGTTACTTACAATTTTATCATAAAAATCTTTGGGAAGTTTGGAAAGAATTTCTACTGCCTCCAATAGCTCATAAGCATCTATCTGTGGCACCTCATCACCATCATCACCACCTTCCAGAAGAAAAACAAAACAAACCTTAAAAACAGATGGAATGTTTCTACTTACCAAAAAGTTATCACTCCTTTCACAACCTAATGAAATCGCTGTATAGACAGAATCCGTTGTTAATGCTATAAACAACTTCTATTGTATTAAATGGCAGTCCTACAAAACGTGCCTATGTTCTTGGGGTAGGGCCTGTTCTTACTTTCAGAGAAACCGGTGTTTTAAAAACTGGCTTACCTCCCTCAGCATCGCCACCAGCAGACTGTTGCTGTTCCAATTTCGCTTCTAGTTCTTGCTGGGAACGCAGAAATCGACTTGGTTTAGGAGCACCTGTTGGCAATTTGACCCATTCTTCTTCTAGTTCTTTCAACTACAAATATCATAAAATATTTTAAAAATATGCCTACATCCTCACCATTACAGAACATTTACTAACATCAGAACCCAATTTCTTATTTATGTAGTTCTAACAAGGCAAACAAGAAACGATATACATTTAAAGTGTATATATTTGGTATATACCAAATACGTGTTTGACATAAGTCAAACTGACATATTTACTACCTAAGATGTAGGACTAAGCACTTAGAAAAAAATCTACTTTTTAGAACACTCATTAGTTCATGAATTCAGATATACTTGTATTAGATAATGTCTCTGAAACTAACTGTAATAAAAAACAGATAAAATGCATTTTGTCCAAAAAACAGATAAAATGCACTTTGTCCAAATAGATATTAAGTCCTGCTACCCAACAGCACGATAAAGGGATCTTTTAAACTGCTATAGACTCAACACTGACATACTAGAATCACTGAATGCATGGTATTTAACTTGAGAAGACAAAATAACATCAGAAACAGTTATCTGAGAGAAAAAAAAAAAAGGATTTCAAAATTAAAAATGAAAAAATAATTATTTGTAAGGACAGAATATCAGCAACAGGAAGGAAATATCTTCATATCAACCTTATGCAAATACAACCAAAAAAATTTTTTTGTGTCTCACCTGGACAGAGTTTATATTTTGTAATGGGGGTCTCAGAGCGTCCCGAATCCATCTGTAAATCTCCACAGCAATTAGTTTTGCTTCATCTCGAACAGCCTTTTCTCGAGACTCAAAGAGTTTTGGCAACACTTTGATAATTGGCTTAAGCAAGATGATTTTGGAACCAAATTCACTAGATGTAAAAATTGTAAAAAAAAAACTTGTCAGCCTGCAATCTACTTGGGTAGTATTTTCTTTTGTATAGACGTTTCATTTTTTTCTAATTTTTTTTTGCCATTATACTTAAATTATAAAGAGCTATTTATACTTTTTTTTTTTTTGATGTTTATTCACTTTGAGAGAGAGTGCAAGCGAGGGAGGGGCAGAGAGAGAATCTCAAGCAGGCAGGAGAGAGACAGAGAGAGGGAGAGAGAATCCTAAGCAGGCTCTGTGCTGCTAGCAAGAGCCCAATGTGAGGATCAAACTCAAAATCGTGGGATCATGATCTGAGCAAAAATCAAGAGTCAGACGCTTAACTGACTGAACCACCCATGCACTTCTCAAACACAGTTTTGTACTTATTATATATTTTTTTTAAATTTTTTTTTTTTAACATTTATTTATTTTTGAGACAGAGAGAGACAGAGCATGAACGGGGGAGGGTCAGAGAGAGAGGGAAACACAGAATCCGAAGCAGGCTCCAGGCTCTGAGCTGTCAGCACAGAGCCCGACGCGAGGCTCGAACTCACGGACCGCGAGATCATGACCTGAGCTGAAGTCGGACCCTTAACTGACTGAGCCACCCAGGCGCCCCTGTACTTATTATATATTAACAGAGTTACACAGGTTGAGATATTTTAAAATGGCCAAGAAAAAAAAAAACAGAAGAAAAAGGAACCTCATAACCATGTATTTTTTTTAATTTTTAAAAATATTTATTTATTTTTGAGAGAGAAAGAGACAGAGTGAGAGCAGGGTAGGGCAGAGAGGAGACACAGAATCTGAAGCAGATTCCAGGCTCTGAGCTGTCAGCACAGAGTCCAATGAGGGGCTTGAACCCACAAACTGTAAGATCGTGACCTGAGCCGAAGACAGATGCTTAACCGACTGAGCCACCCAGCCTCCCCCATTTGTTTTTTGTTTTTGTTTTTTAATTTGAATCCAAGTTAGTTAAAATATAGTATAATGTTTTAGGGGTAGAATTTAGTGATTCATCACTTACACTTAACACCCAGTGCTCATCCCAACAAGTGCCCTCTTTAACTCCCATCGCCCATCCCCCCACTCAGCACCCCGCCAGCAACCCTGTTTGTCCTCTGTATTTAAGAGTCTTTTATGGTCTGCCTCCTATTTTTATCTTATTTTTCCTTCCCTTCCCCTATGTTCATCTGTTTTATTTCTTAAATTCCACATGAGTGAAATCATATATTTATCTTTCTCTAATTTCACTTAGCATAATACATTCTAGTGCCACCCACGTTGTTGCAAACAGCAAGATTTCATTCTTTTTCATCGCCAAGTAATATTTCATTGTGTGAGTGTGTGTACATACACACACACACACACACACATATATGTACACACACACATACACCACATCTTCTTTATCCATTTGTCAGTTGATGGACATTTGGGTTCTTCCCATACTTTGGCTATTGTTGATAGTGTTGCTGTAAACATTGGGGTGCATGTGCCCTTTCAAATCAGCATTTTTGTATCCTTTGGATAAATACCTAGTAGTGCAATTGCTGGCTCGTAGGGTAGTTCTATTTTTAACTTTCTGAGGAACCTCCATACTGTTTTCCACAGTAGCTGCACCATTTTGCATTCCCACCAGCAGTGCAAAAGAGATCCTCTTTCTCTGCATCCTCGCCAACATCTGTTGTTGGCTGAGTTGTTAATTTTAGCCATTCTGACAGGTATGAGGTGATATCTCATTATGGTTTTGATTTGTATTTCCCTGATGATGAGTGATGTTGAGCATCTTTTCATGTGTCTGTTAGCCATCTGGATGTCTTCTCTGGAAGAGTGTCTATTCATGTCTTTTGCCCATTTCTTCACTGGATTATTTGTTTTCTGGGTGTTGAATTCAATAAGTTCTTTATGGATTTTGGATACTAACCCTTTATCTGCTATGTCATTTGCAAATATCTTGTCCCATTCCCTCAGTTGCCTTTCAGTTTTGTTGATTGTTTCCTTCGCTGTACGGAAATATTTTATCTTGATGAGGGCCCAACAGTTCATTTTTGCTTTTGTTTCCCTTGCCATATCTATGTTTAGATGTCACTCTTCCAAGAGTATTATGTAATGTCTAGGGTCCAGAATAATATAAAAATTTTAAACTAACCTTCTAGGTAACCATACTGGGGATAATTCACATCTATAAAGGACCAAATGTGTAATATCTTAAATATATATGTGTATACATATAAAAGCTTAAAAACATAAACAAATCACTTTATACACATTTAGATGAGTGAAATCTACTTTCGATAAATTTTTAATAGTTCTTATGATTAAGGTAGTTCACTCAAAATTGACAGCTTACTAATCCTGGCAGCGTATTTCACTCCTGACTTCGAAGCTATCACCCTGTAACTCCAGGCAACCTAAATCTCTCTTTGCTTAGTTTTTCATGCAGAAAAGCTGCATTCTGACTTCTTTTAAAAAGGTAGCACATTTAACCTTATATATCTGTCACATTTTATATTTTTAAGTTCCTAACTGGCCAAATTTAGCTTTCTGAGTCATTGCTAACATTTCTGCCTAGCAAATTCTGGAGCAAGAGGGATTTAGTTATGAAAGAACACTGACATTCTATAGTAGAACTCATATACAGTTGAACCTTGAACACAGGTTTGAATTGTGCGGCTCCACTCATACATGGAATTTTTATAGTACAATATTGTAAATGTATTTTCTCTTCCTTATGAGTTTCTTAAAAACATCTTCTTTTCTCTAGCTTACTTCATTTTAAAAATACAGTATATAATACAGATAACATACAAAATATACGTTAATTGACTGTTTATGTTACTGGTAAGGCTTCCAGTCAACAGTAAGCTATTAGTAGTTAAGTTTTGGGGGAGTCAAAAGTTATACACAGATTTTTGACTGCATGGGGTTAGCACCCCTAGCCCCTGGGTTGTTCAAGGATCAACTTATTTATCTATTATTTATTTTATCTTCTATACACAAATGCAACAAAAATTTTCAGTATAGCTACTGACATATTCCAACAGGTTGGAGAAGATGGCAAATACTCTACTTCAGAAATTATATTTAAAGAGATTATGTAAATAACCTGGTATATCAACCACAGCACGGTTATGTAAATAGTTTAAATATAGATATAACATGAAAATAAACTAGATCTCCAAGATTTCCTTTAAAATCCCCTTTATTTTAATAGAAAAGAACATTTAACTTCAGCTAACCTTTAAGACTAAAGGAAAAATAAGAACTTAGGGTTATGAAATAATCATCACCATGCCTGAAGAACCTAACATTTGGGATCTCTGAGTCTTCCTTTACATTACTATGGTTTCATCTGAATTTTTTTTTGTTTCACTCTCCTGGCCTACTGAAATATGTAAGAAAAGCCTATGGAAGAGGTCTACATGGAAAACAGATACCTTAACAAACAAAACCTAACCTTGATACTAAATATATTACTACAGAAAACCAGCTAGGGTGGGGCGCCTGGGTGCCTCAGTGGGTTGAGCGTCTGACTTTGGCTTGGGTCATGATCTCGCAGTTTGTGGGTTCAAACTTTGCATGGGGCTCTGTGCTGACAGAGCAGAGCCTGGAGCCTGTTTCAGATTCTGTGTCTCCCTCTCTCTCTGCTCTCCCTCCTTTGTTCGCGCTGTCTCTCTCACTCTCAGGAATGAATAAACATTAAAAACAACAACAACAACAACAAAACAAAACCCAGGATTGAACAGTTTGGCCTTTTTAAGGTCCCAGAGAGCTATCTAATTTTACTATATAGATTCTGAGATGCATTAAGACAAATAAAGAACTACACAGGGATGGAACTAAGCTACATCTGTAAGGAAAACATAAGAAGATATGCCTAACTTGCTCTTTTTCTACACTTATTCTGCCAGTCAGTTTAAAAGTAAAATAACCAGAATTTACAGCATTTTCGATTAGAATCTTTTGGTTAAAGGTAGATTATAGCACAATATATATCTTTATTAAGAGATCCATTACTAAGGACCACAACATATTTACTGAGATAAGCGCAGTTTTGGTAACCAAGTCAATTCACTAAATTTCTAAAATGATAAAAATGAGCACACTATTTATTAGTCATAAAAACATACCTACTATACACTATACTAGGCTTGAAATGAGGAAAAATTTATCACACAAAAATCTAAGTGAAAGTCTAACTTTACAAAAGAACATTATGAACCAAGTGAAAGACAACATAAAATTTAAGACTTTTAAATTGAGGATCATTTAACAAAATTTAAGAATTTTGATATTTCCATGTTAAGATAAACACCAAAAGAACCATTTTCTCCAAGAAGTAGGTCATACACAAAATCACAAGTGAGCTAACTTGGGATGATCTTTACTCCCATAGGTCACACATTCAGGATTTCACTATAACTGAACTTTCTAAAGCTTCTCATGTGGACAGCATTGGAGACAGGATGTCAGATTGGAAGGATTGCCAAATCAGAACAAACTAGTGTTCAGATTTCCATAGCAGATTATAGACACTTGTTCCTGAAAGAGATCTCATTCATGAAAAACTTCATTCTAGTGTTGAAAATAACTTATTACATAAGGGTAAAAGTTATTTTCTATTTGTTATTGCTGTGCTTCTGTTTAAAGGCACATAGCATTTCCTTCTACTTTACTAAAAAGGCATCTGAACAAAGGTTTGCTTTGGCTAATAAACTGTCTTTAGCCAATATTCCAAAGTACATAAATATATGCTTGGGGATAACAAAAGAAGAGCTGCTTAAACATTCTAAGGAGTTTTTCCTCAAAAAGGCCAATTCATAATTGGAGAACAGGTCAGAAACATTCCCTGTTCATCTTCATTAGAAGGGGATTTAGATAAAATGACTACGCAACACCACTTGAAGGCTAAAACTACTGAATAGAAAGCACCACACTTGAGGAATGACTTTAGCTTTCCCGGGTCAATTTTCCTGGCTGGTGTGGCATGCCAAGTCAAGTCCAGCAGTTTTCATTTCCGTTTAAGCCAGGAACTCAAACGCAATTGAGATATTCTAGTTAACAGAACCAAAGCAAAACATCTTACCTTAAGGCTTTCCTCAGTGTCTCTATGCAGGCCACTACAATCTTGGGGTTCTTGTTGTCCAGGCCTTTTAGGAGCTCTTCTTGCACAGCCTCTCCTTTCTCAATCTCTATGTACATCAGACAAATCTCAATGCCTAGCTCCTTGGCTTTGGCTTTGGGCTGGTTGAACACTTTACTTACGACACCTGACACAACTTCTCCTGTGGTTCTGTAATACAGAATACAAAACACCCCCACCATCACACACACAAAAACACACTTCAGTAGAAAGAGCTGGAAAAGATCATGGGGGCGGGGGGCAATGACAAATACTTTTTAAGATGTTTAGAAACAAAGTAAATGAGTTTTTAATTTTTAAATTTATGTTTAAGAACATGAAAGATAAACTTAATGCAAATCATAAAAGTTTAAGATGTATCACACCAGGCAATGACACAGAACCATAGTTTCTGTTTATAAATATAGGAAAAGTCGAACAAGAAAGCAAAAATCCCTTGAAATCCCATTACCCAGAGAAAACTACTTTCAGCTATTTGGTATCCATCCTTCCAGATCTCTCTCTCTATATGCATAGAAAATAGATAGACAGACAGACAGACAGATAGAGAATATATATATACAGATATATTTCACAAAAATAGGATTACAGAGTTGTTGCTTTTTTGAAAAATTTTTAAAAGGTCATTTTAAACATTTCTTAGAACAAGAGAATTTCTTCACGGAGGGAATGGATATGTACCTTTAAACAAAAGGCTGCTCCTAACTCCTTGGCAAGACTTTATAGTAACTTAACTGCTGTGTGTCTCTTCTAAATTAAATAAAACCTAGACCACTGGAAATCAAAAATAAAGTAAAAAAAAAGGAATGGTCCCACTAATGGCAAGGGAAACACAGTGATGCTGGTAACAAAACTGTCAGATCGATGGTGTATCATCTTTGAAGTCAAGTATATATTTCTTGTGCACTTAAGTAGAGGGTTCCCCCCTCCTTTTTCTTGTACGGAGGGCTCCTTTCAATGACATCGAGATACTATTAGAAAACCAGGTCTATGAGGTATGAGAGAGTGGGTGATCAGAAACCTCTATCATCTACAACTCAAGTCAAATGGGCCAGGAGCCATGGAAGTTTAGTTAGCACCACCTCTCCGAAAAGAGAAAAATGCCTAATGACCACAGAAAGAAAGGTGTGTTTCTAAGATCACCTAGCCGGGAAGATTTGTATAAAGAAATTTTTGTAATGCCCAAATGTTTTCAGTGAAATTCTGGTAATTCCTTTCCTAACACCTTCCAGTTTCTTCTACAAGCTTCTTGAGATTTTTCTCTCTAGTTTAAAGTAATTCCCATTACAAAAGGCTCAAAAGGAAATTCACTTGTTCATCAAACCTTAAGATAAAAAACTCAAGACTTCTAATTTGCTCCTCTTTAGAGATCTCATGTACTATTTAGATTTCTCAGAGCAGATAAAACCCGAATGGAAAACAAGTATCAAGGAGCTATGAAGTAAGAAAATGATTATCTTCCAAAAGTGCTAATAACTAAGGACAATGACCCACAAATATACATAACTTAACCCACATAGTACCAGACGAGGGCTTTTACCAGAAGAGTTGGAAAAACTACTTACTTTCCTGCTACATGGGCATTTTCAACATACACAAGTGCAGCTTCTAACCCTTTCAGCTGAACCACTGCATTGGAATCAGTCACAAATTTTTTGATCAGTCCTAAAAATTTGGACCATTCTGGGCTCTTTTCATCCTTTATTTTCTGGAAGATCTTCAGGGCTTCTTCATATCCACTTAACCTTGCTTTCCAGAGCTAAAAGAAAAGTATTTTGAAACAAAATACAATTTAATGAGATTATTATCTACTGTTAATTGGAGAAGTTGAGGGGCGGGGAAGGACTACCCTATACCAAGTAATTTGAACAAAGGACCCCATGATTAGAAACAAAAAAGGAGTTTAAGAAATTCAGAGTTTTCAAAGAGAATTAGCTAATAAACTCATTCTTATAAGTGTTTAATATTTGCAATATTCTTCCAAGGCCATCCAGAATTCCTAACAGGGCACTATAAGTCTATCTCACTTTGTATCCAAGTGTTAGTTTTTACTTCCGCGTAATATGTAATTTGTAATTAAAGATGTAACAATTCAAAAATGAAAAATCACCCTGCTGAAACTGCCTAATCTCCAAAGCATGTTGTTTGTCGGTTGTATTGTGTAATCATTAGGCAGCTCTATACTATCCTGTAACGTGGGAATGCTCACAAAACAAGCCAATGACACTAAAATCTGAGCTCTAGAAAAGTCTTACCTTGTGTTCACATTTCTGATCAACCGGCAGTTTCATCCACTCACTGTCATCTCCCATCGTGCTTCCAGTTTCTCCTCAGAATTAAGAGTAATTCCTAGTCAGACAAAAATCAGTACCTAGTAAATCTAACAATCAAGCAGTCTTGTAAGACACAATGATTTTTCTGAGACTATTATTTTATCATGCATGCACCAATAAGAGTAAAAAAGCTCATTTTTTGGTCAAATGTCCATTTAATTCCATTAACAGAATCTTTAAAAAGTGAAAGAAAAAAGTTACTAGAAAAAAAATCTACACAAAGGGGCGCCTGGGTGGCTCAGTTGGTTAAGTGTCTGACTTTGGCTCAGGTCATGATCTCATGGTTCTTGGGTTGGAGCCCCGTGTCGGGCTCTGTGCTGACAGCTCAGAGTCTCAAGCCTGCTTCAGATTCTTTGTCTCCCTCTCTCTCTGTTCCTCTCCTGCTCACAGACTCTCTCTCTCAAAAATAAATAAAAGATTTTTAAAAATTAAAAAAAAACCCTACATATGGGCACTTGGCTAGTTCAGTGGGTAGAGCACACAACTCCTGATCTCAGGGTCATGAGTTTAAGCCTCACATTGGGTGTAGAGTTTGTTTGTTTGTTTGTTTTTTAAGTTTATTCATTTGAGAGAGAGACAATGGGGGAGGGGCAGAAAAAGAGAATCCCAAGCAGGCTCTGCATTGTCAGTGCAGAGCCCAATGCTACACTCGAACTCATGAACCATGAGATCATGGTTCGGATGGTCAACTGACTGAGCCACCCAGGCGCTAGGAGGAAAGAGCTTACTTAAAACAAGCAAACAAACTAAATCAAAACTAAAAAAAAAAAATCTAAATGAATCTAGAAAGGATGGATATGTGTTTTAAAAACAAATGATTGGGGCACCTGGGTGGCTCAGTCGGTTGAATGGCCGACTTCGGCTCAGGTCATGATCTTACGGTCCGTGAGTTTGAGCCCCGCATCGGGCTCTATGCTGACAGCTCAGAGCCTGGAGCCTGTTTCGGATTCTGTGTCTCCCTCTCTCTGACCCTCCCCCATTCATGCTCTGTCTCCCTCTGTCTCAAAAATAAATAAACGTTAAAAAAAAAAATTTTTTTTAATTTAAAAAAAAACAAAAAAACCACAAATGATTATATATTTTCCCAAATGGGAAACTCCTAGATATATAACAAAGCCAGAATAAAACTGAAGAGCTACTTGGCCTTTAAAATGCGAGAAAAGAGTTTCAAAGAAAGTCATACTTATAACTATTAACCTAAAATTCTTTCAGACAATAGTCATTATGAAAAAATCTCAATGTTACCCAGCTCTCTACATAACTCTAGACAATATGATTATATAAAGTAGTAAAAATTAGGGTCGCCTGGGTGGCTCAGTCAGTTAAGTGTCTGCCTTTGTCTCAGGTCATGAACTCATGGCTCCCGAGTTTGAGCTCTGTGTCAGGCTCTGTACTGACAGCTCAGAGACTGCAGGCTGCTTCCAATTCTGTGTCTCCGTCTCTCCTGCCCCTGCCCTGCTTGCACTCTGTCTCTCTCTCTCTCTCAAAAATAAACATTAAAAAAAATTAAATCCCTGAATGAACTATATTTTTATAAACTTTATATCCCTTTTTAGTTAGGTTTATATGCAACATTCCTGTAAAAGCTTTATGCTATTCATTTAGATAACACCTTTTTTTCTTTTTATTCTAGAGAGAATGTGTGTATGTGCATGTGGGGGAGGGGCAGAGAGAGGGCGAGAGAGAATCCCAAGCAGGCTTCACGCTGTCAGAGCAGTGCCCAACCAGAGGCTCAATCCCACAAACCATGAGATCATGACTTGAGCTGAAATCAAGAGTCAGACACTAAACCAACTGAGCCACCCAAGTGCCCTGATAACAACTTTTTTTCTGATTATAAAAGTAATATATGTCAACTGTAGAAAATCTGGAAAGTACAGAAACTACATAAGGAAGAAAAGTATTAAAACACAATTTTAGGGGCACCTGAATGGCTCAGTTGGTTAAGCGTCTGATCCTTGGTTTCAGGTCAGGTCATGATCTCGCGGTTTCATGAGTTCAAGCCTAGGCGGGTTTTGTGCTAGCAGCGCAAAGCCTGCTTAGGATTCTCTCTCTCTTTCTCTCTCTGCCCCTCCCCCACTCATGCTACCTCTGTCTCTCTCAAAATAAACAAACTAAAAAAATGTTTTTAATAAAAAAAATAAAACACAATTTTACGTTTACCAGGGTGGCTCAGTTAAGCATCTGACTCTTGATTTTGACTCAGGTCATGATCTCATGCTTCATGGAATCAAGCCCTGAGCTGGGCTCTGTGCTGACACCGCAGAGCCTGCTTGGGATTCTCTCCTTCTCTTTCTCTGCCTCTCCCTTGTTTGTGCATGCATGTGCTCTCTAAATAAACATTTAAAAAACTCCACAATTTTACCACCAATTATTAACCATGATGAGCACTGAAATGTATATCCTCTTGAATTCTTTCAGAGTTTTTTCAACAAACATGCAATGTATAAATTATATGAAAAAGACAAGTATAATCCTCTTGGAATCTTTTTCTCATATAGCCACGAACATTTTCCCATGTTTGAGAACATGATGTTTAAAAAAATTTTTTTTTAATGTTTATCTTTGAGAAAGAGCAGGAGAAGGGGAGAGGCACAGAGAGAGACACACACACACACAGAATCCAAAGCAGGCTCCAGGCTCTGAGCTGTCAGCACAGAGCCTGGCGCAGGGTTCCAACCCACGAGCCCTGAGATCATGACCTGAGCCAAAGTCGGACGCTCAACCAACTGAGCCACCCAGGTGCCCCGAGAACATGATGTTTAAAGGTTGTATAGCATACCATTTTATAAATGTACCAAAATTACCAATCTTGACGGTGGGCATTTGTTTCCAATTTTTCAGGATTATATATAATGTATAAGGATATTGTTTATCTCTCCATCCCCAGTCCCAGTCTGACATAAAATATACCTTCAATAAATATTTGTTTAATGTATACCTTGATGGTGTCTGCTATGAATTGGGTACTGTGTGAAGTATTTTTTAAACATGTTGACTCACTTTGTACTAAGAACAACTACATGAAAGAAAGACATTCTCTCTGTTTTACACACTAGGCTCATAAAGTTTAAATAATTTGCCTAAAACAACAGAACTGGATCACATTAAAAATTCAAAATCTACGCCTCTTTACAACTTGTTCCCTCCCATAAAAAAGTAGGGAATATCCCAGTGAAAGCTGTATACTCAAAGACTTAAGTTTATTAGAGTACATGGAACTTTTATTAAGACTTCTCTCCAAAACCCCCAGAACCCTGAGAAACAATAGCAGTGTGCTTTGGAGTATGAGTCAAACCTTAATAGCAATTCTGCAGCAATGGTGGGAGATAAAGTAGTACAGCAGTTTGTAAAGTAGTATGGCATTACCTAAGTTGAAGATGCACGTATTCTACTTCATTCCTAGGTATATATACCCTAGAAATGGATGCCCCCTACACTAGAAGATCTACACAAGATATTCATAGCAATGTTGTTCATAAAAGCCAAAAGTTGAAAACACTTCACAGGTTCATCAAAAAGAGAATGAATAATAGTGGAATATTCACTGAGTGCAATATTATATGGCAATGAAAAAGAATGAACTATGCCATGCTTCTCAAACTCTTTAATGACAATCTTTTTAAAACTTTCAAGCAATCCCTATCAAAATAACAGCATTCTTCACAGAGCTAGAACAAACAATCCTAAAATTTGGATGGAACCACAAAAGACCCCAAACAGCCAAAGCAATCTTGAAAAAGAAAACCAAAGGCATCACAATCCTGGACTTTAAGCTGTATTACAAACCTGTAATCAAGACAGTTTGGTACTGGCACAAAAACAGACACTCAGATCAATGGAACAGAAAAGAGAACCCAGAAATGACCCCCAAACGTATAGCCAACTAATCTTTGACAAAGCAGGAAAGACTATCCAATGGAATAAAGACAGTGTCTTCAGCAAATGGTGCTGGGAAAACTGGACAGTGACATGCAGAAGAATGAACCTGGACCACTTTCTTATACCATACAAAAAAATAAACTCAAAAATGGATGAAAGACCTAAACATAAGACAGGAAGCATCAAAATCCTAGAGGAGAGAGCAGACAAAAACCTCTTTGACCTCGGGCGCACCAACTTCTTACTCAACACGTCTCCAGAGGCAAGGGAAACAAAAGCGAAAATGAACTACCGGGACCTCATCAAAATAAAAAGCTTCTGCACAGCGAAGGAAACAATCAGCAAAACTAAAAGGCAACCGATAGAATGGGAGAAGATGTTTGCAAGCGACATATCAGATAAAGGGTTAGTATCCAAAATCTATAAAGAACTTATCAAACTCAACACCCAAAAAACAAAGAATCCAGTGAAGAAATGGGCAAAAGACATGAATAGACACTTCTCCAAAGAAGACATCCAGAGAGCCAACCAACACATGAAAGAATGCTCAACATCACTCATCATCAGGGAAATACAAATCAAAACCACAATGATACCACCTGACACCTGTTAGAATGGCTAACATTAACAACTCAGCCAACAACAGATGTTGGTGAGGATGAGGAGAAAGAGGATCTCTTTTGCACTGCTGGTGGGAATGCAAAATGGTGCAGCTACTGTGGAAAACAGTATGGAGGTTCCTCAAAAAATTAAAAATAGAACTACCCTACGACCCAGCAACTGCACTACTAAGTATTTATCCAAGGGATACAGGTATGCTGTTTCAAAGGGGCACATGCACCCCAATGTTTATAGCAGTGCTATCGACAACAGCCAAAGTATGGAAACAGCCCAAGTGTCCATCGATGGATGAATGAATAAAGATGATGTGGTGTGTGTGTGTATGTATATATATATATATATATATATATATATATATATATATATATGGTGGAGCATTACTCGGCAATCAAAAAGAATGAAATCTTGCCATTTGTAACTACGTGGATGGAACTAGAGGGTATTATGCTCAGTGAAATTAGAGAAAGACAAAGATCATATGACTTCACTCATAATGAGGAATTTAAGATACAAAACAGATGAACATAAGGGAAGGGAAACAAAAACAGTATCAAAACAGGGAGGGGGACAAAACATGAGAGACTCTTAAACATAGAGAACGGAGGGTTGCTGGGGGTTGTGGGAGGGGGATGGGCTAAATGGGTAAGGGGCATTAAGGAATCTACTCCTCAAATCATTGTTGCACTATATGCTAAGTAACTTGGATGTAAATTTAAAAATAAATAAATTATTTAAAAATTTTTAAGTAATTATACACAAATATGTTTGTAAAATACAATAAAAACTATTAGATCTGTGTATTTTTAGAGTTCCCCAAGGGAACAGAAAATAGTACAAGCACCAGGTAAAACAAAACATTTGGTAGTTCTGTAAAAAGTTAAACATAGAACTATCATATGGCTCTGCAATTCTACTCCTGGGTATATACCCAAAGAATTGAAAACAGGTATTCCAACAAGTACATGTACATGCATATGCATAGCAGTACTAGTCACCTGGGCCAATAAACAGCCCAAATGTCCATCAATGGATGAATAAACAAATTCTGGTGTGTAAGTACAATGATTATTCATCCATAAAAGGGAATGAAGTACTGATACAGGCTACCACATGGATGAACTTCACAAACATGATGCTAAGTGAAAGAAACCAAACACAAAGATCCCATATTGTAGAATTCCACTTATATGAAATATCTATAGTAGATTAATCCTTAGAGACAGAATGCAGACTGTGGGGTACCAGGGGTTGGAGAAAGAGCAGGAATAGGAAGAAACTGCTTAATGGGTAAGGAGTTTTACTGTGGTGTGATGGAAATGTTTTGAAACTAGAAAGAGATGGTGCTGACACAACACTGTGAGTATTCAAAACGCAACTGAATTGTTCACTTTAAGAGAGTTAATTTTATGTAATGTGAATTTCATCTCAATAAAAAAAATTTGTAAGTTCTCAGGTGATTTTAATGTGCAGCCTGGGTTAAAAACTTCTAAAGTTATTTTCTTGGCATAAGTTTGAGCTGCAAAAGCAATCTCTCCTATCTGACTTTTTAAAAAGAGAAACACTCAATGAAAGCTTTCAACACATTTTCTAACCAAGAGAATGTGAACTGTCAGTATCTTTCAGTATTCTGTAAGATTACTGCAATACTTTTTCTTTTTTTCTTGTTGGTTGCTTTTTAGAAACCATTAAGAAAAAGAATATCTAACCCAACGGCCTCATGTAAAATTTAGATGACATTGTGTTATATATTCTGAAATGGCTTCTACTACTTTATTGCCTGAGTTTTTAAAAGTTGGTGTTTATGGTTTTGCTTTCTATTAAAAAGAAAGGCATGCTTCATACCCAAACTTCCCCAGCCATTGAAATAATGGATATAGTGTTATGTATTTGGCACTGGGGACTCCTGCTCTTCGTGTTGGTCTTCTTGCAGGATTGATAGATTAAGAAAAAAAAAAGGCCTTATCCACTGATTTTCTTCCCTAATTATTTTCATTTTAAAATTAACTTTAGAATTTAATTTTTTACATCTATAAGAAAATATATACAGTTTGTGAGTTAGGAAGCATTACAATAAAATTGACCCATTGACCTAACACCCAATCTAAAAATTAGAACACTACCATTATTGGGGTGCCTGGGTGGCTAAGTTGGTTAAGTGTCTGACTCTTGATTTCGGCTCAGGTTGTGATCTCGTGGTTCGTGGGTTTGAGCCTATGTTGGGCTCTGCGTTGACTGCACAGAGCCTGCTTGTGATACTCTCTCTCCCTCTCTCTCTCTCTCTCTGCTCCTCCCCTGCTTGTGCTCTCTCTCAAAATAAATAAATAAACTTAAAAAAACACACACACAACAGAACACTACCATTATTATTACTTCACCTGGGCATTTCTTTCCTACTTCATCCTTCTCCCACAGAAGCATTTTCCTGGAGTTCGTTTAGTTCTACGCCATAGTCACAGTCACACATCCCTAAACAACAAAATTAACTGTGCTTGTTTGTTAGCTGTAGAAAAATATTATCTGTGTGTTGTCTTCCATGACTTACTTTTTTCATTCAATATTTCATTTGTAAAATTCATCCGTGTGTGTGTACTATAGTTCAAAACTACTCAAAATGTGGTACAAAGGACTGTACTGGATCACAAACGTATCATTCAGAGACAAGTATAGAAATGGAGATAGTGGTTTAGAAACTGCCATAGCACCTAACTTCTTTTATTATGGTGGTTTGAGGATCTGAACAAAGTTCAGCAAGGCTAAAGAATAAAATGCAACACAGAAAGTAAAAGGATATAAAGTCAGGCTAGAAAGTAAGTCAAGATCAGACCCTGGAAGATCTTGTGAGCAATGTTAAGGAATTTGGACTTTATCCTAAATGTAAAATGAAACTTTGAAGAATTCTAAATAGGAAATATTACATATGCTATCGAACTTGCATTTTTTTGAAAATTTTAAAAAATGTTTTATTTATTTTGAAGGGGGCAGGGGCAGAGAGAGAGGAAGACAGAGAATCCCAAGCAGGCTCCGTGACATCAGTGCAGAGCCCGATGCAGGGCTCAATCTCATGAAGCATGAGATCATGATCTGAGCTGAAATCAAAAGTCGGATGCTTCACCAACTGAGCCATCCAGGTGCCCCCAAACTTGCATTTTTTGAAGACCATATGTTGTACATGTAAAAAGCAATGTAAAGAATGCTTTGGAAGGCAGTAACAATGGAGGGAAACCAGTTAGAATACAGTGATCTAAATCAAAGATGATGGTGGCCTGCACCTGAGGATGGCAAGACTATCCATCTTTCCTTCTTAAAGGTAAAATGGAATTAATACATATACATGCCACTTTGTCTTAAGAATGTACAAAAGTGGGGGGAGGAGGCCCTGGGTGGCTCAGTCGGTTGAGCATCTGACTTTGGCTCAGGTCATGATCTCAGTGAGTTTGAGCCCTGCATCGGACTCTGTGCTGACAGCTCAGAGCCCAGAGCCCCTGGTTTGGATTCTGTGTCTCCCTCTCTCTCTGCGCCTCCCCTGCTCATGCTCCGTCTCTCTCTCAAAAGTAAAATAAAAACATTAAAAAAAACAGGGTACAAAAGGGGTTCTTTTTTGTGCCATAGGCCTCTGGTAAAGTCACAGACACCTTCTTCAGAATATTTTTTAATGCATAAAATAAAATATGTAAGATTATGTCAAATAATTTTGAAACATAATTGTTAATTACATTTTATCAAAATATTTACTTTAAAATGTGAATGACATTTTAAATGAACTTCTCCATACATTAAATAAAATCTAGCAGCAGGTGTATTACTATAATTACTATAATTTTGAAGTTATATTGGACAAAAATATTTTGATATACTATATCACATAATGTGATTATGAAAATTACTTCTATTGGTAACAAATACACAGGTCATTCTTGTGGCTTATGGCCTACATTCTTCACTGAAGAAAATGCTAAAATTTCAGTTAGATGGTAAGAATAAAGATGCAATTATTTTTCCTTCCAAGTTCATAGAGTCCCTGAATTCCAACCCCAGGTTAAAATCTCTTGGTCTACACAACCTTCTAAATCTTATGGTCACATGAAAGCTCTTTACTTTCAAAGACTTTAGGGCACTATTTACAACAGTCCCAAAGTCTCTACCTAAAACAGTTACTACCAATCTATATTTCAATAATACTTTATATTTTACAAATATTTTTACAATAATTTTCTTATGTGAGGATCTAGTGAGGAAGATATTTAATTGCTTCTATGCATTTCACAATGTAAATGCAAGCACACTGTTTTATTACCTTATTGGGTTTTCTTTCTTTTTTCTATTATTCTAAGTTATGAGCTCTTTCTTCCTAACCTGTAAGATTCTCTTGAGCAAGAACTTTTTGTCTTAATAATCTCTATCCTCACAATGCTCAAAGAACAACATGGGATAAAGCAAATGTAATTATCCTCTTTTTACATATATGGAAATAAAGCCTCAATGTCTTACCCAGGTCACTTAAGTAGGAGAGACTGGCCTAGAAGAGATTTCTTGAATGCTAGTTTGGTGAATTTCTTAAAATTTATCTACATATGGTTTCTAGATGATCTATAGTGAAAACTATTCAACCTTTATAAATAATATGATTTATTTTGGTGATTACCTAACCCAGGTCTTTTTTTTTTTTTAATGTTTTTATTTATTTTTGAGAGAAAGAAAGAGGGTGAGCGGGGAGGGGCAGAAAGAAGGGAGACACAGAATCCAAAGCAGGCTCTAGGCTCTGAGCTGTCAGCACAGAGCCTGATGGGGGACTCGAACCCATGAACTGCAAGGTCATGACCCGATGTGAAGTCTGATGCTTAACCAACTGAGCCACCAAGCACCCCTTACCTAATTCAGTTAACATATAAAGACAAGAAAGAAAGAAAGAAAGAAAGAAAGAAAGAAAGAAAGAAAGAAAATATAAGAGTAAATGAGCATAATGTGAAAAACAAGTTTATCCGACTCTTTCAAAAGGACATAGGTAACTTAGAGAAATTTAAAATACAGTTAGCTGGTAAGGGGGAAATCATCCCTAATCAGCAGCTGCCTCTAATAATCAAGCCTACCTACCCAATTGGGCCTTAAAACACTGTTAACCTGCCTTTGGATAAGAATGGAATGACTACAGTTTTAATTGTAATTTGGGATTATTCATGCAGTCCAACCCTTACCCCTGAAAGCTCTTATTCCATTGAGAGATGGCTCTACTAACTGATCAAAAAAACAAAACAAAACAAAAAAACTTTCCTTGAGATTAATAAAAAACAAAAGGATGCTAGACTACAATGGCTATAGTTCATATTCATTCTAAATTTCTATAATTCTAGAACATTTGGGGAAGTGGTCTTTAAAGTGACCACTGCTTGAAAGCTGAACTCTGCAAATTTTAACTAGTCATTGTCACAAAGGAAAATAAAAACCTTGGGAACATCTAGAACATATACAGGAAGTAATGAAGAGGAACCTCAGAGTCAGTATAAAATAGAACACATGTAAAATTAAATGTAACGATTTCATGAAAAGTCACGTAAGTTAAAGGCCTGAATGATTTCTTTAGAGGAATGTAGTACTGTTTTCAATATACACAGCAAACTGAAACCAAACTAACATTCACAATAGCCAAAGAATGGGAGCCATCCAAATGTCCATCCATTGATGAATATGGAAAATCCACACAATGAAATATTATTCAATAATAAAAAGAAATGAAGTACTATAAAGAACTCCTAAAACTCAACAACAAACAACCCAATTAAAAAATGGGCAAAGGGGACGCTTGGGTGGCTCAGTCAGTCAGGAGTCTGACTCGATTTTGGTTCCGGTCATGATCTCACAGTTCCTGAGATGGAGCCCCATGTGGAGCCCCACACCTGCTTGGGATTCTCTCCCTCTCTCTGCCCCTCCCCTGCTTGCTTGCACACACGCACGTACATGCTCTCTATCAAAAGAAATTAATAAACTTAAAAAAAATTTTTGAATGGGCAAAGGACTTGACTAGACACTTCTCCAAAGAAGATCTACAAATGGCTAATAGGCACATGAGAAGATGCTTAACATTACTAATCATTAGGGAAATGTAAATCAAAATTTTAAGATTCCACCTCACATCTATTAGGATGGCTACTATCAAAACAAAACAAAACAAAAAGACAATTGTTGGCAAGGATGTGGAGCAACTGAAACCTTTGTACACTGTTGTTAAGAATATAAAATGGGGGGGGGGCACCTGGGTGGCTCAGTCGGTTGGGTGTCCGACTTCGGCTCAGGTCATGATCTCACAGTTCGAGAGTTCGAGCCCCATATCAGGCTCTGTGCTGACAGCTCAGAGCCTGGAAACTGCTTCAGATTCTGTGTCTCCCACTCTCCCTGACCCTCCCCAGCTCACATTCTGTCTCTCTCTCTCAAAAATAAATAAACATTTAAAAAAAAAAAAAAAGAATGTAATTTGGTATAGCTGCTGTGGAAAACACTATGGCACTTTTTCAAAAAATTAAAAACAGAATTACCATATGTTCCAGCAATTCTACTTCTGGGTATATATGCCCAAAAGAATTGAAAGCAGGGTCTCAAAGACATATTTGTACACCCATGTTCATTTCATAGCAGCATTATGCACAATAGCTAAAATGTGGAAGCAACTCAAGTGCTCATCAGTGGGTGAGTGGACAAGCAAAATGTGGTTTGCACATACAATGGAATATTATTTAGCCTTAAAAAAGAAATAATTCTGACGTATGCTATAATCTGGATGACCCCTGAGGCCATTATGCTAAAGTGAAATAAACTAGCCACAAAGATCATTCCACTTAAATGAGACAGTCAAAATCAGAGAGACAGAAAGCAGAAGGGTTTTTGCCAGTGAACAGATGGATTGGGGTATGTTCAATGGGTGTAAAGTTTCAGTTTTCCAAGTGAAAAAAATTATGGAAATGGATGGTGGTGATGGTTGTACAACATAATCTGACATGGTATCTGATACCAGTGAACTGCATACTTAAAAATGGTTAAGATGGTAAATTTTATGGTATATGTATTTTATCACCTTGCAAACATTATACTAAAAAAAGTCAGTTTCAAAGAACCACATATTGTATGATTCCATTTACATGAAATGTCCAGAATAGGCAAGTCTACAGAAGTAAAAAGTGGATCAGTGGTTGCCTACGAGTGAGGTGTTTGGGGCTATCAAAAGGGTAATGGCTAAAGAGTGTGGGATTTCTTTTCTTTCTTTCTTTCTTTCTTTCTTTCTTTCTTTCTTTCTTTCTTTCTTTCCTTCTGAGACAGAGATAGAGCATGAGCAGGGGAGGGACAGAGAGAGAGGGAGACACAGAATCAGAAGCAGGCTTCAGGCTCTGAGCTGTCAGCACAGAGCCCGACGCGGGGCTCAAACTCACAAACTCTGAGATCATGACCTGAGCCGAAGTCGGTGGCTCAACCGACTGAGCCACCCAGGCGCCCCAAGAGTGTGGGATTTCTTTTTGGGGCAATGAAAATGTTCTAAAACTGTGGCGATGACTGCACAAATCTAGAAATATACTAAAAGCCACCAAACTGTACACTTCAAAATGGGTGAGTGATATGCAAATTATATTTCATTAAAACTGTTTAAAAAAAAAAAAGAAACTAACAAAGTTTACTAACAGAAGCCCTTAGGAGATAAGAATGATTTGTTGGGGTGCCTGGGTGGCTCAGTCGGTTAAGTGTCTGACTCTTGGTTTCAGCTCAGGTCATGATCTCATGAATCGTGAGTTCAAGCCCCACATCGGGCTCCACGCTGATAGTGTGGAATCTGCTTGGGATTCTCTCTGCCCCTCTCCTACTCACGCTCTTGCTCTCTCTCGCTTGCTCCCTCTCTCCAAATAAATACATAAACTTTAAAAAAATGATATGTTAAAGCTACTGATCATTTTACATGTGCATATGTTGGCTGCAGAGGTTAAGAGTCCTTTCTAATAATAAGGAATTAGTCTATTCCAATTTTACCTAAAGCATTCACATTCACTGAATTTTCCTATGAGTGCCTAAGTTCACAGGAGTACAAGTAAGAAGTTTAAACAAATAATCATAATACAAAATATATTATGTGTGGAAACTGCTTTAAGCAAGGGATAAATAAGGATTATGGGAGTTCTAAGACAGGATTAAAAAAAATTTTTTTTTTAACGTTTATTCATTTTTGAGGGAGAGAACAGAGCATGAGCCAGGGAGGGGCAGAGAGAGAGGGAGACAGAATCCGAAGCAGACTCCAGGCTCTGAGCTGTCAGCACAGAGCCTGACCCAGGGCTCGAATTGACTGTGAGATCATAACCTGAGCCAAAGTTGGATGCTCAACCGACTGAGCCACCCAGGCCTCCCTAAGACAGGATTAACCACCAGTAAGTGAGGTATGGTCAGCGAAAATCTCACAGAAAGGATGGTATCTGCACTCAGTGATTAATGAAAGGTGGGATTTCCAAAAAAACAGACAAATAGAAGTAGAAGAGGAGATATTCTAGGCTGAGAAAATAAGAAAGGGAAAGTCTTAGAGACAGGAAAGTACAGAACATGTTCAAAGAACAATGAATGGCTCCATTTACCATAGTCTAAGACCAGAGAGGTAGACTAGGGTCAGGTCATGTAGAATCTTGAATATTAAGCTAAGAAGCAGATGCTGATGACTGCAGCAGGGCAATGACATAATCCTATCTACTTCAGAAAGATAAATCTATGTAGAATGGATTGGAAGGAAGAGAAAATAGAATCTTGCTAGAAAATTATCACAGTACTCCAGGACAAAGATAAATAGGAGCCAGAATTAGGGGTCTTAGGGATGGAAAGGATGGGCAGGGGAGACTGAAGGGAGTTACATTAAAGAAGGAGAATCCATAAGCCTTAGCAAATAAGGATGTGGGAGCAGTTAGAGTCTAGTAGGAGGATCCAGTCTAGGTGACTGGGAGAACAGTAGTGTCAATGACATAAAAATGTCGGGAGTTCTGGATTGTTTATTTTTGGGGAATGGAAAAGAGGTGAGGAATATGATGAGTTTAGTTTTAGACTTGAGAAATATGATCTTCAAGTGATTGAAAATGTGGGACCAGGATTAAACAGAGGATTCTGGATTTTATAAACACAGACATAGGAAACCGAGTTGTCATTGCATAACAAGGTTTGATGCTTTAAGAGTAAATAAAACTGCCAACAAAGAGAAGCATTAATAAAATTAATTTGAACTATATATGATGCTTGCTATGGCTCATTCAATCTAGTCATACTACAAACGTTCATAACTTTCAATTATTCAGAGCTCTCAGGAGCCTTTACAACTAGCATGAAACAGAAGCAAAGGCAAGGAGGCCAACTAAAATAAGTCTATTCCACGGAAATATTATAATCTTACATATTACTGTATCTAAAACATCTTCCAAACAGCTCAAATACCACATAATCCACACTGCTGCTGAAAAGGTTTAGATGTAATTGTTTATTTTTAGACTAGAGATAAAGATATGTTTCCAAGGTCATATTAAAGGTAGAACTTAGAATAAATCTTGAACCGATTTTTTGGTTTAGTATTCAATTAACAAATTACCTATTAAGTATATATTATTATAACATATAGACTCAAGCAATCTGCATTTTCTCATTCATCAATCAGCTAAAAGTAAGGCACCAAGAGATCAAGTCATGAGTAATGTTAGAGCTGGGCCTACAACCTAGATCTCCTTTCTCTCAGTCCACCAACTTGGCCATACCATTCATGGGTCCAACTGGAGTATCCTTTTAAGTTTCTCTAACTTGACAGTCTATAAGAATGATCATAAAGCTACTAAACAGGCTGTTTCAGCTTTCTACTTGGGAAGAAGCCATGGCAGTGAAACCATTTTATGGCTAATTCCCAAGCTCTTGACCTACAAAAGCTCTTCGCTATCACAATACACGAGATCTGGATCTGATTACCATTCCTGGACTCTCACTTCTGGTTAAGGAAATGCTACTGCAGAAGCATAGAATAAGTGTGAGGGAAATTTGAAGAAAATGTCCACTCCAAAAGCAACTCCTTTGAATGACCAATGAAGTATGATAATAGACTCAAACAAAAAAACAAAAAACAAACAAAAAAAGAAAGAAAAGAAAAGAACTATAAAACAGGGAAATAGGGATAAAACAATACACAGGCAAGCCCAGAGAGCTTTACTCAAACCTTATATAGAAAGGACAAATGGATTAAAGAAGCATAACAATTATGTAACTGTCATAGAAAAGTTAAGATTTTTATTACTTGGCCAACCCAGACAAAAGCTCACCTCTAAGTACCAGTAACAAAAAGACAAACCCTTCCCCCTAAATTTAAAAACCTCACTGCCCTCAGGTAATTCCCACTAACAAGGACAAGTGTTACCCTCTTGCTGGAGTATTCTCCAGAAATCTGAACTGCTTCACTAGCAGTTATCTCAGGAAACTTGGGTGTGCTTGCTGTCCTAGTCCTGGGATGGTGGCCTCTCATAAATTCCTTCTGAAGGGGAAGGATAAAGAGCTGTCTCTGAGCGATCTCTTACACATCCTGCTATTCATATCAGCAGGACAGAAGATTAACTGAACTCTCTGGAGCAGATGATCACTGTCAATGTCTCCAAAAGAGGGACCCACAGCCACACAGGCCTCTGGGGAGTTGGAAAGCTAAAACCTGGCTGTGAATTAGGTCAACTTGGAGAGTTACTGCTCAACTCTACCAAGGTACCTGAAAATCTAATGCTTACTCATCCCTAAACTACCCAGGTCTCCAAATCCCTGGCGAAGGACCCAAGGCCCAGGACACTAGATCCAGCTCCACCCATCCAGCTCAATGGGGTTACACTCGAGTAAAAGCAAACCTCTCCTCACCGCAAGAGGAACCAGGCTGGGGCAAAGCCGGGTCGTGGACACAGCTCAACCACTGCATATCCAAACAAGCACCCTAGGGCCGCTGTCACCACCCAGAAGTAGAGCAGATGCCCCAGGCTTTAGCTCACTGCAGCCGGCATTGTTTACGCTCTTTCGCCACCTAAGCCTCTGATAGGCCAGGAAAGTCCCCTGCACTGTCCACCAGGACTTCCGGCACGGGCACGGGATGCTTGACCCCCGCCCGCAGTTTGACACTTACGCTCCCTGGGCAGGGAGAGGTCTGGGGGCCCTATGGTCCGAGCAGAATCAGCAGGAATACCCGGCGGGCCGTGGCGGCATTGGTGCGGAGGGCTGCTGAGAAACGCCTCCTCCAGGGGCGGGGCCCAGAGCTCTCTGTCAGAGTGCCCGCCCCACCTCGGTGCCCCTCCCAACACCCACTGAAGGCTTAAAGGAGCCGCATCTTAGTCCAGAGGTCTGCAGGACTCAGGGTGCTGCTTCTAGCCCACAGGGTTTTCAAGGCATGAGGCAAAAGAAGGACCAACTAGAAAGACTCCTCCCCGGTTGGGTGGGCCTCTTTTTATTGTTGGCAACACAGGCAACGTTCCCGAAACAAAGGAGGTGACCAGTTCTTATTATCACAATCCTAATCCCTCCTCTAGGGATGGAAAAAAAAAATTGCTGCAGGCAATAGCCAAAGTATCTGGGTAAATATATAGCCCCCATTATGTAAGATGCTTATTCCATTAATTTGAGCAGTTAGTGTTCTTCAAATGGCAACTGAAAGAACCAGAAAGGAATTTGGGCAGCCTGCACTGCTTCACCATCTCACCCTTTCTCTACCACAGGGGAAATCCCAGACAATGATAGAAGATGGGTAGGAAGGCAATAGGAGGAGAAATGGAAAACATTCTCCTTCTTGTGAGCAAAATGTGCCAAGAACTGGCACAAGAATTCAAAAACTGACCAAGAATTCATCACATGTCCACGTAGATGAAGAAATCTTGCACACAAATACAATTGTGATGTGCAGCCATGCAATTTAATATGAAGAGTTCTTGAGAAAACTGTAGTAGAAACTGGATTAATATCTCTGGAGTTAAGTAATGGTCTCTGAGCCCTCCATAGGTTATCAGTGGCTTTTAACTTTCTTTTCATAGGAGGAATTTTTCCTCAATCTCAGTTTACAAGGTTCGACTGCATTTTGTGTCTCGTACTGTCAGGAATATATTAAGCCTATATTAGCTGAATAAACACACCTTATTAAAGCCTTAAACCACCACCAGACAAGTATGGGAATCAATTTAGTGAGGCAAAAGACCATTTTTTAAGTGCCCTAATAACATCCTCCATTTCAAACATGGGTTCAAGTGAAAATGTAGATTCCCAAGGACAGGCAAGACTGCTCTGCTTACTAGGGAACAGACAGGTTACTTCTATTCTGAAGGTCTCTGAAGGTCTTAGAGAATTCTAGGATCAGGCTGCCAGTAAGAGAAATGGATTCAGATTAGAATAGTCTGATTTTCAACTGCCAAGAAAATCTCACTTTAAAGTGCATTTAACTGTGAATGATACTTTTGAATTAGGTAATTAAGACCATTCATTCTATCCCCAGGAAGCATATCACACTATTCTGAGGGTAATGGTTTGCAGATCAGCCTCCCCATTAGATTGTGAGCACCTCAAGGGCAAGGGCTAGAATGTATCTTAATCACCCTTTTCTCCCAGTGTGATACAAAATGAATATTCAATAAATATTTATCACAAAAATTATGACCAACGCTTTCTTTGATACAGGAGTCCAGACAACCGTCAATAAGCATAGCACAGTGAATACAGGTGTGCATGCACACACACAAATGGCTAACACCCAGTGCTATGCGTGTTAGTGAATTAAAAATTTAGAGAGAAAAGAAATCCACTGAGTGTACAGCTCGATCTCAGACATGAGAGCTCAAGATGATGATTATTATTATTATTATTATTATTATACAGATTTATATCTCTTGTCTCAAATACACATTTTATATAAATATTCCTGAATAATTCTTAGATATTTTACCAAATATAGTCTAAATATAGGCCATCTTATTTTGGTTACTGCTTTTTTCTTTACTATACCATGAAGAGAGTAAACTGGACATGTAAAACCTTTACAATTCAACTACCAGTTAGTAGTCTTCTCCATAACATGGGAATGTGAAACTGTTTAGGAAATGATTTGGTAAAAATTATATATAGAACATAGGAAAATGATAACAATTCATGTATTAGGAAGGTCGAGTGCGGGAGGGGGGGGCGCCTGGGTGGCTCAGTCGGCTAAGCGACCGACTTCGGCTCAGGTCATGTCTCACTGTGTGAGTTTGAGCCCTGTGTGGGGCTCGTGCTGACTGTGTGGAGCCTGCTTGGGATTCTCTGTCTCTCTGTACCTCCCAACTTGTGCATGTGCTCTCTCTCTCTCAAAATAAATAAACTTAAAAAAAACTTCAATCCACAAGCATAATTTAAAAAAAACAAAAGGAAGGTGGGATTTCTTGTACTTTTAAAATATCTTTTTTCATCCCAGGGTTTAGGGATTGAGCCCAACCTCTGGCTCCATGATGAACGTGGAGCTTGCTTTAAGATTCTCTCTCTGCTCCCCTCTCCCCTGCCCCCATACTCTCTCTCTCTAAAATAAAAAAGTATATCTCTTTTTTCACTGTACCGTTTTTTTCTCTGTAACACATTAACATAGAAAAGAAAACTAATGTGTGCATAACCATCAATGGAAAAGGGTTGTTTGTTTTTAAAGTGTTATTTATTTAAGTATCTCTACACCCAACATGGGGCTCGAACTCATGACTCTGAGATCAAGAGTTGCATACTTTTCTGACTGAGCCAGCCAGGCACCCCAGGAAAAGGAAGTTTTAAGCATTAACTGGAAATTTTCATTAGATCATATTTAATGAAAGAAAGAAGCCAAGTTAGTGACTAAGAGTATGGACTCTGGAGATAGAATGCTAGTTCAAATCCTGGTTGGAACCATTTATTAGCTGTGTGGCTTTAGACAAGCTGCTACCTTTCTGTGCTTCTGTTTTCTATATGTAAAATGGGAAAAATAACAATATCTACCTCATTCAGTCATTAGGAGAATTAAACCAGTTAAGTTTATCATATTTATAAAGCACCTACGACAGTGCCTATAATAAAGTGCTATATACAAGTATTTGAGAAATAAAAAATATAATGTTCAACAAATACTGTCTACCTTTTCTGTCACATTCCTTTTAAAACTAAAAAGCAAATGCATACCATCAACTGCTCCCAACTCTCTGTGTTCCCAGCTGTCAGAAAGAGATAATAACTCAGTTTTAGAGAGGGAGGAGAGATTCCCCAAGCTGAGAGCTTTCAAGTAAGGTTTATTAAGGTATAACTTACATACAATAAAATTCACTCTTTTTAGTACATAGTTCTAGGAGTTTTGGCAGTCACAGAGTATCAGCACAATCAAGAACATCTCCCTTAGCCCAAAATATTTCCCAGTGCCCCCTTTGTAGTCAACTCCTCTCCCCTAGGCAACCACTGATCAGTATGCTGTTCTATAGTTTTGCCTTCTGCACGATGCCATATTAAAAAAAAAAAAATCATACAGTGTATAGTCTTTTGAGTACAGCTTTTTTCATAATACAATTGAGATCATCCATGTTGTTGCACAGATCAGCAATTTGTTCCTTTTTTATTGCTGAGTAATATTCCCTTGTATGATCTAACACATGTTGCTCATCAATTTTACCAGTTACCAACATGTGGGTTGTGTCTAGCTTTTAGCAATTGTGAAAAAGACTACTACAGATTTTTATACAGACATAAGTTTTCAGTTCTGTTGGGCAAAAACCTAGAAGTGGGAAAGTTGAGTGGTATGGTAAATGTATGTTTAATTTTATAAGTAAGTGCCAAAATGTTTTCCAAAGCGGCTATATGAACCACTCTGCAATCTTCCTCCACCAGCAATGTCTAAGAGTTCAAGTGTAACTGTATCATTACTTAGTACTAATTTCTAGTATGGCTCCATATTTTTATACCTATGAATTAAAGCCAGTTTTTTTCTGCAATTTAGTTTTAATGGTTTGTAATGTCCTCTTCCATTTAGAAACCAGTCGTTGATCATTTGGTATGAATCTTAGATGCTACTTTATTAATACTTTCAAAGGGGTAGATCAATGAAAATTAGTCTTTCAAATCCCATCCAAAAGCAGTCAAATTTGGTCATTTTATCTGGATCGACAAGCTACAAGGCTAAACAAATAGCACTCCTAGTAAGCAGAACAAACCAAAGCATATATTATATATCTGTCAGTTTAACTGTTTTTCCAACATTCAGATGGGCTTATCCATAGCCTAAGTAAAATTCCTCAACAATCTTATTACATAACAAGTCAAATTAAACATGTTTATCAAAATATAATTCTCTTGAGTAGGAAACAAAAAGAAGCTTCAAGAAAATATTTTAAAACTTATCATAAATACTTGTCTACTATTTCAAAAAAAAATGCTTTAAAAAGGAGGTGTGGAATTTTTTTGTAATTGTTGGTTAGCATGGAGAAACTGGTTACATCCGTTTTGGAAAATATTTGTATTAACAACCCATTCCCAAGAGAACTGAGAGCACTACGTCCACACAAAAACTGGTTCATAACTGTTAATATCAACATTATTCATAATAGCCCCAAAGTGGAAACAACCCCCAAATCCACCAATTTATGAAAGGATAAACAAAATGTGGAATATCCTATCCATACAATGGAATATCATGCAGCCATAAAAAGGAATGAAATAGTATTATATGCTATTAACATAAGTTAACCTTGAACACATTATGCTAAGTGAAAGAAGCAAGGCACAAATGGCCGTATGTTGTGTGATTCCTTTGGTATAAAATGCACACATCAGGCAAATCCACAGGGACAGAAAGTAGAATGGCGGTTGCCAGGGGCTGGGGTGGGTAGAATGAGAAAGAGGGAATGGGGAATGGCTGCTAATGGGTATGAAGTCTCTTTTTGGAGTGATGAAAATGTGCTGGAATTAGATACTGGTGATGGTTGCACAACCATGTGAATATGTTTAAAAGCCACTGAATTGTATGTACACATTAAAAGGATAAATTTTATGGTATGTGAATTATATCTCAATTAAAAAACTCACTGACAAGAGAATGGATAAACAAGCTGTGGTATATTCAGAAAAGATATTATACAGTAGTGAAAACAAATGAAGACAACTATTAGCAAAAACCTGCATGAATTTCACAAACCATAGCTAGTACTAGAGAGCATACAGTATGATTACACAAACCCAAACAATATACTGCTTAGGAATGTATACATTTTTTTTTTTAATTTAAAAGAAAAGTATAAGGAGGATAATGCCGAAAACTTAGCATAGTGAAAAAAGCAGGGAATTAAACCCAGGATGCAATCCAGGAGGACTGCACAGGATATTGGTAATGATCTATTTCTTAAACTGGGTGGTAGGATGATGGGTGTTTCTTTTTCAAATTTATAACATAAATAATATATTATATTTAAAATATACTAAATACTCCAGGAGTTTAAAAATGAAAGAAAAAAAAAGCTCTGCCTCTTGTTAGTAGGATTTTATAATTTAAAAAGTTACATTCCATAGTGTTCAGGTAGAAGTGTAAGAAGGCACTTTTTTTTTTTTTTTTTTTTTCCCCAATATGAGAGGAGTACTGGGCTGGAAAGAAGAAAATTTATATTCCCAAATCCCTGTTCTACCATTAGTTTCTACCATAAAGCTGTGAAACTTTAGGAAGGTCATTGAATCTTTGGAGGCTTCAGTGTTGTCATGCATAAGACAAGGAGTTTGTATTAACAGCTCTCCCACCTCTAAACTTTTGAGACCATGCTCCACAACCACTATTTGTATATGATAAACAACATGCTTGCAATTCCAAGTTCTTCAGTACTAAGATATCTGCAGCTAATGTTAAATGTTTGGAAAGTGCTTCTACTTCAGTGGTAAAATCTCATAGCCTCATTCTCTTTGGCCCTTGGTTAAATTACTACAAAGGGATGGTATCGGTTGTACAGATAATCCAAAACCACAGTTTGCATACATGTGGATTCTACCATCATTTTCCCTTTCCAGGCAATCTCACCCTGGTAGAATAGATTTTGTCCCCAGGCCAAAAAGAAGGGATTCACACAAGCCACTCAAAAAGCACAATTTTAATCATCAGTCTCTTATGCCTGGCAAAGAAAGTAATGTGGTAAAAGATAAAAACACTGATTCAAGAAGTCAGGAATATGAACTATATTTCCTTCTCCATATACAGAATACTGGCAAGGACAGTTTCTGAGTCATCTAGTCACATCTAGCACAATTTGTGGCACCAAGAAGTCAGTATCACTTTCAGAGCAGGCCTTCCTTCCTATGGCTTCTACTCAGGGCACCACACCCAGTTAAACATTCTACTATCAACCATCACTCAAAGGGTATTTAAAAGTGATACATTAAAAGCCCAGGAGAGACGGCTTCACTGGAGAATTCTATAAAACATTTAAAGAAGAATTAACACCAATCCTGAAACTCTTCCAAAAATTTGAAGAGGAGAGAACATTTTCAAACTCATTCTATGAGGCCAGAATTACCCTGATATGAAAGCCAGACAAAGACACTGCAAGAAAACTACAGACCAATATTGTTGATAAAATACTGATGCAAAAATCCTCAAAATACTACCAAACTGAGTCCAACAGCACATTAAAAACATTATACGCCATGCCCAAGTGGAATTTATTCCTGGAATGCAAGAATGGTTCAACATACCAAAATCAATCAACATAATACACCATAACTCATTACAAGAATGAAGGACAAAACCCACATGATCATCTCAATTGATGCAATAAAAAGCATTTGACAAGATTTAACACCCTCAATGATGAAAACATTCAAACAAGGAATATAAGGAGACTACCTCAACATAATAAAGGCCATTTATGAAAAGCCATAGCTAACATCATACTCGGTGGTGAAAGACTGAAAGCTTTTCCTATAAGATCAGGATACCTATTGTAGCCATTCCTATTCAATACAGTACTGGAAGTCTTAGCCAAAAGAGTTAGGCAAGAAAAAGAAATAAAAGGCATCTAAATTGGAAAGGAAGAAGTAAAATTATCTGTTTGCAGATGACATACTTTTATATGTAGAAAACCGTAGAGACTCCACAAAAGAAAATCTGAGAATAAATGTATTCAGCAAACTTGCAGGATACAAAATCAACACACAAAAACACATTGTGTTTGTATACACTAACAATGAACAATCTGCAAAGGACATTAAGAACACAACCCCACTTAAAATAGCATCAAAAAGAATACAATGCTTTTGGTTAGGAATAAACCTAACCCAGGAGGTGAAACTGAAATTAAAGAAAACACAAATAAATGGAAAGACATCTCACATCCATGGATTGAAAAACTTAGTTACTAAGATGTCCATACTCCTAATAGATTCAACACAATTCCTATCAACCCCAACAGCATTTTTTTGCAGAAATAGAAAAATTCATCTTAAAATTCATATGGAATCTCAAAGGACCCCGAATAGCCAAAATAATTTTGAAAAAGAAAAACACTGGAGGACTCATACTTCCTGATTTCAAAACATTACAAAGCTACAGTAATCAAAACAGTGTGTTACTAGTATACAGACAAATAGACCAATAGAACAGAAAACCCAGAAATAAACCCTCATGTGTAGGGTCAAGTGATCTTTGAGAAGGGTGCCAAGACCACTCAATGGGGACAAAGCAGACTCCTTATGAAATAGCACTGTGAAAAAAATGGATATCCACATGCAAAAGAACAAAGTTGGGACTCTTATCTCATACTATATACAAAAATTAATTTGAAATGATTAAAGACCTAAATGTAAGATCTGTAACTATAAAATTTCTAGAAGAAAAACATAGAGGAAAAGCTTCATTACACTGAAATGGGCAATGATTTCTTAGATGTGATACCAAAAGCACAAGCAACAAAAGCAAAAAAGACAGTTGGGACATCAAACTTAAAAACTTTTGTGTATCAAAGGACACAACAGAGTAAAAAAGCAACTTACAGAACGGAAGAAAATATCTCTGAATCATATATCTGATAAGGGGTTAATATCCAGAAGACAGAAAGAACTCCTACAACAACAAAAACCCAAATACCCCACCTAAAAAAAATGGGCAAAAGAACTGAATAGTCAGTTCTCCAAGTATGATATACAAATGGCCAACAGCATATGAAAAGATGCTCAACATCACTAATCATCAGAAAAATACAAATCAAAACCACCATGAGATAAACTTACACCCATTAGGATGATTACTATATTAAATAATAATAATAATAATTGGCAAGAATGTAGAGAAATAGGAACCTTTGCACACCATTGGTAGGACTGTAAAATGGTTCAATTGCTATGGAAAATGGTAGAGGTTGCTCAAAACATTAAAAATTGAATACCGTATTACTATATGATTCAGCAATCCCATTTCTGAATGGGTATATATATGTGTTTATATATGTGTGTGTATATATATATATATCCAAAAGAATTAAAAGTTGGGTCTCAACATGACTTGTACACCCATGTTCAAAGCAGCACTATTTACAATAGCCAAGAAGTAGAAGCAACACAGATGTCCACTGGAGAAGGAATGGATAAACAAAATGTAAAATACATACATACAGTGGAATACAAGACTTAAAAAGGAAGGAAACCCTGTTACACACTACAGTGTGAATGAACTCTGAGAACATTACACTAAGGGAAATAAGCCAGTCACAAAAAAGACAAATATTGTATAATTCCACTTACATGAGGTATCTAAACTAGTAAAATTCATAGAAACATAAAGTAGAAGGACGGTTATCAGGGGCTGGGGGAAGAGGGAAAGAGAATGTATAGATTCAGATTTACAAGATGGGAAAACAATTCTGGAGATATGTTTCACAACAATGTGGATGTACTTAATTTAAAATGTACTTAGGGGCAGCTGGGTGGCTCAGTTGGTTAAGCCTCCAGCTTCGGCTCAGGTCATGATCTCGTGGTTCATGGGTTCTAGCCCTGAGAAGGGCTCTGCACTGGTGGTCTGCTTGGGATTCTCTCTGTCTCTCCTCCTCCTCCTCCTCCTCCTCCTCCTCCTCCTCCT